>NC_051154.1:181785201-181812701 GCF_013339745.2 Dermacentor silvarum | reverse complement strand
GCGCAGAGCAGAATTAATGAAAGACAGGTACAAGTGAAGCGCCTCCTGACGACAACTTTCGGTGAGCGTCGCCATAACCTAGCAATTCGGACGGAGGAGGCCATCTTGCCGTTGATCACACCAGCGACGACGACAGGCCGTGTAACCTTCCGCACCGAAGTACAGCGATCACTTCTTGCCCACACTGCGCCGCCACCTGTGAAATTAACAGACGGTTGGTGCGCAAGTTAGCAGAGTCAAGAACTAAAAGTTAGAAAGAAACCAGGACCCGTATGGAAGAAGCAGCTGCCTGCCAACCATGGCAACAAGAAAGGAAAAGAAAAGAGAAAGTAGTTTTTTTTTTTTTTGCGTTGAGCCAAAATCTAATTAACTTAGAATGTCGGCTGTCTATGATAATCGTTACAATTAGTTGGAAGTACTACAGGTGTCCTACAGCTTAATCAACGTAAAAGCATTGCCAATAGGGCTTAAATACCAGAATTAAATTCTCTTTTTTATCGAAACGTGGTATTACCAAAAGCCTTTCGCACCAGTAGATAGTGAGGGGGAAAAAAGAAAGACATTTAGGCTAACTCTAAGGTTGAGCAGGCTTCAGTGGGTCACGCTTTACCCGGTAAAACGGGTAATGGTTCGGAGGCTGCTAGTACAAAAAGAAAGGAACTGAAAGGAAAAAAAAGCATAGCGGAAGGAAAGAGCATTCCCTGAAACATTACTCTGCAAAATTATACTTCTCTATCAAACGTCCCTATAAAGCCGCCATCTCGCTCGCTTCATGCTTGCCCGACGGTCAGGCGTAAATAGTCATGTCACTCGTGGGTTTCCGTTGAAGGCATAACGCTTTTAGGAAGTTGAGGTTCGGTTTTCGGGGCGAAATCAGTCGGAATCGAGTACGCGGCAGAATTTAGCAGCGTCCACTATTTGCGTGTGTGGGACCTTCTATGAACTCCTCGTGTGACTCTTTCGTTTAAAAAGTTCATTAAGCTATTTTCATAATTACTTGTCTAATTACTACCTCTATGCGTTTTATGGGGAGATGAGGGTAAAAAAATTGCGATTTTTTTTCAGAAAATAGTCGATTTACTGTTGTGTTGTGTTTTGTATTCTTCCAAGCCTGCTCTTTTTTGTATTAAAAAAATGAAGCTGAGAATCAACTGGAAGTTAGTAAAAAGTGCAAAAAGCACTCACGGTGGCTCGTGAAAGTGCGAATTTACCCGAATTTCGCGCATGCGGAATTTCGCTCCGCAGCGTTGCCTGCTCTTGAATTTTCGCGGGGGTGTAGGCCTAACCCTCTTCTCCCAGAGCCCACTTCGGCAGCGCCGCATTCTTGCTAAAAATACGAAAATAAATTGTTTCCCCACTGAAGTTTAGCGTCCGGACTTTATTATTATTATTATTATTATTATTATTATTATTATTATTATTATTATTATTATTATTATTATTATTATTATTATTATTATTATTATTATTATTTGTAACTTTCAAACCTGTTTTTCTCAGTTCTTCATTTTTGTAACATTTTTAGAGCTTGTGCAACAAAATTTGTGCACTTTATGTAGTCTGATCATAATGAAATTTGGCATGCGTATGCTTTAACGTGTAGTGAATGCAAAGAAACATCTTTCAGGGCTTTCCAAAAATATATACAGTAAGATAATTTCAAAAGTTTCTTCATTGAGCATGGTAAATTGAAACTCATCTTTGGAATTTTTTTTCTAGACTAAAAGACAAATGTTACACTTTATGGTTGTGATTTATTTAATTGTACTATTAACTGGAAGCAATATGAGCTATGTTTTAGTATTTTCTTATGCTCACTGTTATCGATTAAGCTCGCAAAAAATACATTGTTTTTACAAATGCATGGGGCTCAACAAATTAACCAAATGAGCTATCCAAAAAAATTAATAACAGATTTGAAAAGAGGAGCTCAAACTCTGTAAATGGTGAAAGTTTCATTGAGCTGACACAAATATTAAAAAAAGTTGTTCCGAGTAGCATCTCCCCTTAAAATACAGACCCCTGTGGTAAAGGCAATCCCAGTGTATTCGCTAAGTTGACTTCTTCTCTATTGAAAAAAATAATATTAAAAAATGAACGCATTTTCTTAAACACTCCGTTAAGTACCATGTACATTTTCAAATAAAACTACTGAATCCGCTATTACTAAACCTCTCCCACGGGAATGTACAAATTCTCAGATCGCACTCACAGATCTACGTACTCGGCGCACAGGAGGAATCAAATTTGTTGAATGAAAGTGGAATGTAACAGATTATCGAAAACGCCCGATACAGCCTCGACCTGAGATGCTATTACTAACCCCCCCCCCCCCCCATGGAGGAAGGAACTAAAGTGTGTGCCCTTCGCCAATCTAATCAGGCGCCATTTATTTTAGCTTAAGGCGTAGATACAAAAAGTTTACTAAACAAATAACATTCTGATAAATCTTCATAAGCATCAGACGCGCCACGTAACCAGCAGTTGGCGCACTCTAAATAAAACAATACTGAAACATGCTCCCATAGTTCGATCAAACGAAAGAGCTTTCGCTAAACGAAAAAAAAAGTCATAAACGCGTTTCATTTTTAAACAGTACATGTAATCGGCTGTGGCTGTAAATTAAAGAGTGTGCCGCCATCTGGCGCTTCCGTTCGCTTTCGCAAAACCGAGGTGGTTCAATCAGCGCTCCGCAGGTGCCGCTAGGTTTCGCTTTGTTGGAGCCATGTGTGGCCATGGTTGGAGCTGTCTCCGTGGGATTGTTCAATTGTTCAATAAGATTAGTCTGCAAGGCGCCAATCTGCAATGTAACAGGAATTGTGTTACATTGCATTATAGTGAACTAGAATATTGCAGTTGCATTGTCAGTTTATAAAACTCTGACAGAAAAAAAAAAAAAAAAAACGCATGGTCAGAGGTTTCCTGAAGTTTCCAACATTTCCTTCGCAAAACGGCTCGAAAAGGCTTGTGAGTGCTGCTTTTTAAAATGAGTGGTTACCTTTCGGTCTATATGAAATAGACAGATGTGTAGTACGTCCGGTGGTTATGGCACCCTGTCTTTAGCGGAAAAGTTATAAAACTCGGATGACATTATATGCAATGGAAGCATCATTTTAAACAGTCCGAACCGACTACTCATGAAAGCGACTCTGAAATAGAGGGTCTGACTTTGGGCTGCAAGCACTACTAAGCTGCACCGACCTGATGTTATGACGTAATTAAGTAGATAATAGTTTATGAACCAAAAAAAAAGAAAAAGTTTCCTGTGCTATCCATTTCAGAAACCTGCACTGTTTCAGGCTCTCCCACTATGTTGTCTCTTCATTATACCGGATGTAGAGTTCTCGTGCAGGCCAAAGGGCAGTGACCCCAGGCTAGTGACGTCCAAGATTGTTGTCGATTTTAGGAAGTGGGAAAATTATTCAGAAAAAGGAAGGCCAACCTGGCTGCAGTAAAGAATAAATCCACAGAAATTGCTTTACTCGACATTAAAGATAAAATAACTGACAACGTAGAATATAGGTTGCTTACCGTAGGGTTGTTTCATGCCTTTAAAAAAGCCTTCGATTCTGTCAAACATGACATTCTACTGCTCCGACTATCCAGATACGGTGTTAGAGGAATAGCTTTAGACATCGTAAAAGGTTACCTAGAAAATCATTTACAATGGACTAACATTGGCAATGTTAAATCACATGCGGAGGGTCAATCCTTGCGGCACTCCGCAAGGATTTATACTACTACTACTATACTACTTTATCCTACTTTACTTTTACTTTATACTACAGTTTATTATATATATTTATAACTTAGTAAACATACCCCTAACACATGACATTATTTTGTACGCTGACGACACCAATGTATTTCTCCCGGGGCCAGATATTAAGGTCCTTAAATCGCAGGCCAAACTGTGGTTACAAAATCTATCTACCTCGCTAAGGGCAAACAGGTTAAATCTAAACATAAATATATATATATATATATATATATATATATATTGTATTTAGACCCCGTAATAAATATATACATGCTAAAAGATTATTAGCTTTAAGGAAGAGCCTATTGATCGCGTTACGTCACACAAATTCCTCGGTGTCTTCTTTCACGAAAATTTAGACTGGTCTGTTCACGTCTATTACTTACGAAAAAAACATACCCCGAGCAGTTGGAATACAACGCACGTTACGTCACATATTACCAGTCCTGGCTATAAAGATAAATTTACCACACAACAATACATTCACACCTTCACTACTGCCTTCTTATATGGGGGACAACGATCAAACAAACCTCAGCTATTTATATTTGTTACTAAAGGAGCTCTGCGTTTAATTGAACTGCTGCCCTTTCGTTCACATACAGCGCCACTTTTCAAAAAGCATGAACTGGTAATAATTAATAATATCTGCTATAAAAAATTAGCTGTGGTGGTATACCAACAAGTTAAATCTAACCCTAAGAATTTTTAAAGAAATATCGCGAGAAATATCGCAGCTACAACTTACGACATATGATTTACAGGAAAGATACGCTTCGTACGAACTACGGTATACAAAAATTAACATACCAAATTGCTTATTTCCTTACCGAGCACCCCACCGTAATGAAAATAATTGAAGAAAGCTCTTCCATTCATGTCTTCAAAAAGAAGATGCATGCCTACCTTCTAAAAATCCAAAGCTAACTTCACACCACTTTAATTTCCTTCTCTTATGTAACTTGCATATGCTACATCTGTATGTTTCTTTTTTTTCTTATCTATAACTGTGTATAAGGTATTTTTTTACGTTTGCGTATGTAAAAAACACGATGTGCTTTCTTCTACAACTTATGCTCATATTTTATGTATGACTGGTTATTCATATGTGCGTAAGTGTGTGATCGGTGGTGTGTCAGGCTTTCTGTGCCTTTATGCCGATTCCCTGGGCAGCTGTGTATATTGGTTGTCTGAAATAAAGTGTTACCCTGAAATGGCCCGTCTCCCCCGAAATTTCTGAATTTCTGTGTACCAGGATATATCCTGGCATAAAACGACGTTCGACAACACCAACCTGTCTTCTCCGCCCCCATACAAAAAAAATTCTGGCTACGCCACGGGCTTGTGGTGACCCAAAGAACAGGGAGGTGGGAAGCCAGACGTGTTCGAAATTCAAGCTTAGTAATTTGTGTAGGGTTATGGGCACCACACAGACTCTGAGAGTGATGGTGGCTCTGTATGTATTTCAGAGGCCACAAGATTTCACACTGTATTAGACGTGGACGACGTTGCGTGCATCGTGATGAAGTTGTTCTTGAAGACGGTGTACGCTGTGGGAGCCTGCTTCTGTCGCAGTAAATCAATGCAGCGCCGGAAAAGTCACTTAAGTCGGCTGATTTAACTGTTTTTTGCTGTTTTCTTTCGATTTCCTTCGTGCTGCCTTACACGCATTCTTTTTCGCTTTTCTTCCCTTTAGTCCTTCGCTCAGTGCAGGATAGCCAACCGGACTTGCCTCTGGTTGACCTTCCTTCTCCCTTCCTCTGTCCCTTCATGGCATAAAAGTAGCTGTCAACGCCTGATACAGAATGAAATGAGGCTATTTAAATATGCATGAGCTATTCACTAGTTGAAGATTGTGTGAAACGTTCTTATGAACCAGTGTACACTGGCATGGGGCCAGGAGAAACTTCAGCAAGCCGAACTTTCTGAAACAGTATAACCTCTGCAACGTTCTCAAGAGTTCAAAACATGGGGCATTACTTCGACCGTTCGCCTGGATGAGAATGACGACAGGGATTTCCATAGAATGGCAAAGGGTTTAGCATAGAAGTACAATAAGTGAAGTTTCTGAACTAGGGGAAGTTTCTGAATGCAAGGGGAATCGGGTAGCGCATGACATGTACTGGCTGGTTGCACGTCAAGGCCAAGAGCACAGAAAAACGTCTTTTCTGCCAGGAGGGTCTGAAAATTTGTCGTTGAATCTCGCCGAAATTCAGGGTTGACCTTTTACTGCGGCAGAAAGCTTGGCTGATGACTTTACGTTCTTGTGAATTTGTGTCCTTGGCAGTTCACGAAAGAGTAAAGTTTTGCTGCTTTAATTCCCCGTCCCTTGGGGCAGGCGCTGATTGAGCAGGCCTCTTTGAGAAGGATTGAGCGGCCTTGAGCAGGCGCTGCTGCCGTCGCAGTGGTCGCGACGGCAACTCCGTGTGCATCTTCAGGCTCTCGCTCTAGGTATTTCTTCATCATGTTCACGTGGAAAGCCTTCAAATGCTCGCCCAGGTCGATCGAGTAGTCGGCAGCGCTCTTGATTTGCAGGGGCGCTACGACGTAAAATGATTCCAAACTGTTTTGATTCCAATTTCTGCAATCAGCCCCCGCAATTGGTCAAAATATTTTCGGGCCACTCCCAACTTCGCCTGTCTGTCACGCGACGTCACGAAAACCGCGATAGCTCCCCATCTGATATAATGTTACACACTGATTATGCATGATTAAACCGTACAAAAATAATCATTCCTGATTCGACGCCTTTTCACCATTAGCCCTCTGCTATTGGTCCATTGTTTTCGGCCTACGCCCACTTCGCCTGTATGTCACGCGACGTCACAAAACCGCGAAAACTCACCACGTGAAAGTGACGTGTACGCAAAAAAATGCATTAATATGCCGAACAAAACTGAAAATTTTTCTGAATAGCCACAGACTATCCGTTCCGAGAGGAATAGAAGATGGCTGCCCGCCAATCGCTCAGGCCCTCGCTACTCGTACCTGCCGGTGAGCATGTATTTATTTGTACATCATAAACGTTTTTGCGTGGCAGTAAAACGTTATCGAGCCCTTCGGCATGCATACGACATCGCTGTGCCAACTCTTCTTTGCTGAGGATCCGTTGTAGCGGCATTCTTATCCTTCCGTTGCACGCCGCCGCGATTTTCGACCAGCCACCGCAAGCTAAGTAAGGCGAAGCAGACCAATCGGAGAAGCTGGCACCACCCTCTTCATGCGGTTATCTATTTTCACTGGGCTGGCTCGGCCCTAGAGCACTGCACGGGCTCGGGCTAACCCGAAAGCCCGGGCCCGGCCCGGCCCGTGGGCCGGGCCGGGCCGGGTAGAGGAGCTTTTTCACGGGCTCGGGCCGGGCTCGGGCGCCGTGCCCGAGCCCGGCCCGAGCCCGTGAAAAAACTTTATGCTTTATGCTTAACTGTATGCTTTTTGACCCGGGCCCGGGCCGGGCTCGGGTTTTTTGACGCGGGCCCGGGCCGGGCTCGGGCTTTCTGCGAGTTATTCTCGGGCTTCTCAACTCTGCAAAACATGTATTTTTCGGTCTCGGGCCGGGTTCGGGCCGGTTTCTAGTCGGGCTCGGGCCGGGCTCGGGCTTAAGGTAAAGGGGTGGCGGGCCGGGCCGGGCGGGTAACGTAGATTATTTCCGGGCCCGGGCCGGGCCCGGGTCTCACCATAAATGTTTTGATCGGGCTCGGGCGGGCCGCCCAATGTAAAAACGAGCCTGGGCCGGGCCCGGGCCGCAAAAATCGGCCCGTGCAGTGCAGATCTACTCGGCCCTATCGAAACCCTCTCCACCAGAGCGTGCTCCTTGCATCTTGTCAGCCAATTAGATAAGAAAAGCCGCTGAGTGTAGACAGAGTGTTCGCTTTTGAAAGCGAACAAAGGTGACCTATAAACGAGGAGAGCGTTTTATTGGGTTGTTCAGACAACGCTGCGGGTCACCGCCCGATGCTTGCGTCGGTGATTACGCAAATTTGACGTCAGGAGTTTGGAATCAAAACAGTTTGGAATCATTTTACGTTATAGCGCCCCAGATCAGTGAATGGTCCTTTTCACTGCATGATTAGATTGTTCTTCTCATTCGATACAAGAATCAGTACTTTGTCACCGACTTTTAACTTGTGGGCAGTACTTCTTCTGTCTTTTTAAAACTTTTTTATTGGGCTTTCTAAAGCTCTTCATGAGCCAAGTGATCTGTATCTTTTAAGTCGGTTGCGCAGATCCATTAGGTACTAATTTGTCGTTCGTATGTCATCATCGAGTTCCTCATTTGTCATGAGCTGACGGACAACTCTGAGAAGACCACGGGCTTTCCGTCCGTAGGGCAACTCAAACGGTGAGAAACCCAGACTCGCTTGTGGAACTTCCCGGTAAGCAAACAAAAAGGGTGCTAAGTAGTGGTGCCAGGAACGCGGCTGCTGTTGGCACATTCGCTTCATCATGAGTTTCAAAGTACCATTGTACCTTTCCACGAGCCCATTCGCCATGGCATGGTAAGATGTCGTTCATGGGAACTTTACAGACAGAACACGAACAACTTCTTGCATGAGTTGCGACATGAAGCTCTTTCCTTTTTCGGTGACTATCTCTCTTAGAATACCAGCACGTGAAAAAGTATCTGCAAGTGCTTTCGCCACATGTGCTGTGTCGATCGCCGGCAAATCTACAGCATCGGGGCATCGAGTTGTGAAATCGACCATTGTCAGTATGCAGTGGTCTCCCTTCTCCGATCTCGCCGAACTAGGACCAACAAGATCAACAGCTACGCGTTAGAACGGAGCACGAATGACAGGCATTTGACCAAGAGGTACCACTCCAACGAGTCCTTTAGGAGTTGTTCGCTGACACACGTCGCAGGATTTCACTAACCACTTTTAAAGAGTCGGGTACGAGGTCGCGTCTAACAACTGTAAGAAACTCTGAGTTGGTCCACTTTTGAGCGTAACCAACAGATTTAATTCTTATGGGCGGCTTTGTTGCACCGTGAACACTTACCGTCTTTCGGAGTCTTGCAGTCAGAAGCTCGATGCCCAAGTCGGTTCCACAAAGAACATCATGGCTTCGTGCTTCTTGGCGAATCAGCTCTCATTACCGCAGGCCCTGGCTCGTTTTATATCTTTCGGCCCCTTTGCCTATGAAGCAAAATCCCTGAGCTTCAATGAAAAGATCAGTAGCTTTAGCCATTGCGTCAAGTATGCTACATGCCCTCTACTTAAAGCTTAGGGTGACGGCACGAAAAAAACTGTTCACAAAGCATCAGATCACGAAGTCGCTCGAATGTCAGGCACGTCAGCCATCTCAATCTATCGGTAAAAATAACCAGAAAGCCTTGCTGCAAGTTGTTAACCAGTTTTACCAGTTTCACCATTTTCAACTAGGGCTTTCCTTAGCTTTTCCTGGTAGCCCTCAACTATGAACAGGAATCGTTGTAGAATAGCTCTGTTATCTTTATCGTAATCAAGCACTTCCATGGGTGTCATACGGCTAATGGCTTTGAGGGCTTCTCCTGAGAGACACATGATAACAGCGGTTGCCCATTTCTCTCGAGGCCAGTTCCACGGCCGCTGGATAAAAAAAAGAAAGGTGCGGCCTGCCGCGTGCATCGAAAACGATGTGATCCGCCGCGGCGCCACACGTCGGGGGCTGTTGTCTGGCATGGGCATAGCAAATGCGTCAGGAACGCGCTTGGAACGCCGTCGCGCGTGCCAGCCGACGGCGCGTTCCATCGCCGATGACTAGCGCCTTTCGGCCCAGCCAAGCGGCCGACAATGCAACTACGGCTGTCACATTCGCTCCCATTGCAACGCGCCCGACGCGGCAGGCCGCACCCTTTTTTTTTTTTTTTTTTTTTTTTTTATCCAGCGGCCGTGCCAGTTCTGTCGAGAAGCTACCCGCTTGAAGCGCTGAAGGTACGCGTCAAGGTCATCGCGTCGTTCATTGAACACTGGGATGAGCTTCTGTAGGTTAACCACTGCACTTTTCGTGGCTACAGGCACATCTGCAGTTACAACTTGTGCGTCAATTACTTTGCGACGTCTCTCGCGACCTGAGCTTCCCTTGCAATATCTCGCACTCACGTTCGTTAGCTTCTCGTTTAGCCTCTCTCTCGACTGCTCTATCTTCACGAAGCTTCTATCTCTTTGCCTCGACCCAGTGCGAAAGTTCCTTCCCAGTCAAGAAAGCTCGAAGGCTGGTTCGCGGCGTCATGGTCGCAGCTGGCTCTTCCGTTGGCGTTCCCGTGGCGTTTCTTGCGGTCATCATGAGCACGAAACACCGCACAGAACAGGTCAACGCACCGAACAGGTCAACGCACCGAGCTGTTGTCGTTGTTGTCGCCTTCAACATATGGCACGACCAACGCGTGCGTCTGTCAGGCGCCCCACGCCTTCTTCAACTATATTTACTCACGCGCGCACAGTCCTCTCATCCACATCATGACATAAACATTGTTATGTCCATAAAACACGTGACACCTATTCAGAGCATAGTATGCACATTACGCACAGAAGCCTATTGTTACACAATTACGAAACTATACAAATATACACGTAGCACTATGAGACACCCGCTTTATGAATGAACCGCAAAGCAGCGCATTATACCGATAATAAATACAGCACGAAAAAATGTCTCATTGCGCAACGTATTGGCGTTTACCCGCTGCCCGTCCGATCGCCCCGTAGGCGGTTTCGAAATTGCGATATAATACTGTGTTCGAGCTAAAAAAAAAAAAAAAAAGGGGGGGGGGGGGGGGGGGGCTCACCGCCGATGGTGCCTTCTCCCGAATCTGCCACGTCCGCTGCCTGTGGTGGCAAGCCAGCCAAGCGTCTGCTCCGTCGCGACGTCGGTAGAGCTGCGTGGTCGTCCAGGGCGATGTACCCAGCACCTCCACCAAATTATTACGAAGGTGTGGGTTTATTTACAGGTGGTGATGGATGAAAGCACATGAAGGGAGCCGCCGAAGGTGAAAACCAGTACGCTACGATGAACCACCCAGTTCAAGCGCGCTCCACACCATCTCTTTGTCTTGAAACCGCCGCGCGTTGCCGAGATAATATGTGTCTGTACACTAGAGGAAAGATAAGAAATTTGCAATAAACACCTGTAAACATGTAGCGGCCCCTGCAGTGTACCTGCACCAATAAACATGTACCTGCAGTGTAGCTATAATAAGAAAATAAAGAATGTATCGAAGTATCTTCAGATACAAATGACAGTTATTGTATCGGTTATAATGAACATGTTCGTACTTGTTCCTATATCTCAAATAATTATCGCCTCAGTATCTTCTGTTTGCATCATGATACACTTACAAAGTATTTTAGCACAGCCCTGATTATGCACGATTAGGCTGAACAAAAGAAAAAAGAATGCGATTCTGCGCCTTTCTTGCCCTTAGCCATCCGGTATTTGTCAAACATTTTCTGGCTGCGTCCACTTCGCCTTTCGGTCGCGCGACGTCACAAAACCACAAAAATTCATCAGTTCAAGGTGAGGTGTACGCACTTAAGATGCATTAACATGCCGAACAAAACTGAACATTTTTCAAAATAGCCGCATACTTCCCCGTTCTCAAACTCTGGCACTGGCTACTCAATCGGGCACCGGCTACTCACTCTGGCCCTGACTACTCGAAGGTGCCGGCTATAACGGATTTCTTTACGGATGATAATCTGTAAAAAAAAAAAAAAAAAAAAAAAGAAAAAAAAAACATTGCGTGGCAGTTTAACGTTGTCGAGCCCTTTCGGCCCTTATACCACATCGCTATATCAACTATTATTTGCTGACGATTCGTTTTAGGGGTATGTTTAAATCTACATTGCACGCCGCCGCGATTTTCGACGAGCCACGCAAGCTAAGCAAGTTGAAGCGGACCAATCACACACGCCGGCACCATCCTCATCATCCGGTTATCTACTTCCACTGCTCTAGCTCCGCCCCACTGAAACCATCTCAATTTCTGCGCTCTCCTAGCCTGTGCTGAGCCGATTTTATCAGAAAAACCTGTCAAGATAGGCAATGTTATTCGCTTTGAAAGCGAACAAAATGGCCTCCTATAAACGAGGAGAGCGTTTGACTGAGCTGTTCAAACAACGTTGCGGATCACTACACGATGCTTGCGTAGGCGGTTATGTAAATTTGAAGTCATGAGGCTGAAATAAAATCAGAATGGAATAGGTTTAAGTTATACGGATCCAAGTAACTTGAACGAATAATTTTACGCAAGGCATTTCGGTTTACATGCATTTTGAAATGCAGAAAGACGTAGCTGTACTTAATGACAATTCTCTCCAACTTTCCAATTTAAATATGTGCAGTAAAGTTTATAACTAAGAATTAAATTGAATGAAGGAATTCTTGGGTTTTACCTGCCAAAACCATAATTTGATCATGAAGCACACCGTAGTGGGGGAGTCCGGTTAAATATGTTACTACGAGGGGATTTTTAACGTGCCCCCAATGCACGGGACACAGGCGTTTTTGCAATTCGTCCCCATCGAAGCGCGGCCGCCGTGGCGGGGATATAAGAAGTGAATTAATATAATTATAGTTTCATTAGGAAATAAATTGCTTTTGTTTTTCTTGCAAATGATGTCCACCCAGGCTAATAATTCATGTGTAGAGACGTAATTCAAGTAATCTCTGTGGGTTTTTTAAGTGTTCAAAGTAATAACAACACTGTATTAACGCTAAGTAATATGTAGTACACCACTAAGACCTCTTTCCTTGATAAATATCCCTCCCGTATAACCAATAAACTTGAATAATTAAAAACTTTCTTTTAGCGAACGAACTGTAGCATTAATAACTTAATTTAATCCCGAATACATAGACGAACATCCTGATGCTCGATATAGTGAAGAAGTATACATCAACGAATAGCTTTAAAAAGGCTATGCAAATTATATCTACTGTTACTAAGAATTTTAACCTGAGACCATTGCTACTTTACTGTTATAATTCCCCAATATTTTGTTCATTTCATTGCGGGGGTTTTTGTCTTCCCCTGATAGTACGTTGTGCGTTCAGATGTAGGATAATTATATTGTACTATTTTGTAACTATGTTCCACTTCTTCTTTTCTCTCTCTCTCTCTCTCTTTTCTTTTTTTTTTTTACAGACCATGTGTGTCATATGAAATATGTTTAATGCTTTGGCCTCTTTATGTAGGCCACGTTTCTGTTGAGTCGTGTGCGCACGGCACGGCCTATGTTAGGCAGAGAATTTCTGTCTTGTCGTCCAAGCGCGATGTTTCTGTTTAAAACAATAAGCAAAATATAAAAAACGAAGAAGCTGCGCTTGGTAGGTGACGATGCCTTTCGGGAAGCTTCCGTGGGCCTCTATATATAGGCGTTTCCGTCCGCTATCAATCAGCTGGCATTGCCGCATCAGCTGAAATGACCGAATCGCCGGCATCTGCGTCTAGCTCACTTCCCGGAAGAGTGAGAAATGCTTCGCGGCACACCGCGCTGGCGGTCGCATTTCCACTTGAAACGGCCGGAATTTAGCTTGCACGCGATGAAAAAACAAACATAGCACGCTTTAACCGGTTAAGTTTTAATCGCAACTGTAGCCTCATATGTAAGCGGGGTTAATTAACGAGCTAAATTAACGAGGCTCTAAATTAGAAACAACATGTACAGTTTTATTATATTCCATTCTTTCTTTTCCTGCGGCGCGCAGTTGTAAGAAAATGGGCGTATAGCTCAGTGGCTATGGCGTTCTGCTGCTGAGAACGAGGCCGTGTGTTCGATTGGCAGCCGTGGCGGCCGCATCTAGAATGAGTTGAAGTGCAAGAACGCTCGCCTACTTAGATTTAGGACCAGGTTATAGAACTACAATAGGGTCAAAGGTAATCCGGAGCCCTTTCACTACGGTATCCCTCGTAGTGTTGCTTCGGGAAGTCATCAAACCATCAAGAAAATTGGCAATTGGAGGGAGTCTGCCCATGACCGCGTCTTTGAAACGTCGTCACATTGCGAAGGTACCTTTCTGCTGCCCATCGGCGTTGGTCTGGTGTTAAAAAAGCAGTCTGCCACAAAAAATATGGGCACTGTCGGAGTCTCTGTCTGTTGCTGCGTGCTAATTGTGTTGGCCTTTATAGTGCGGATCTACCGCCCCTGGCTGTGTCCGGCACAAGTCATCTGGCCCACTTATTCGCTGACAAGAGCGGTGTACTCAGGCATGTCTGACCCCTCGTACGTCACCTTGGCGGGAGCTCACAAAGCACACAACCGAGATTACGTGGCGTAAAAGCCGAGGCAGGCGCCTCGAGTAATCGGGCGCGGACGTAAGGGTGCACGAACGAAGTTGAAGCAAATCAAAAGCTGATTGAAAAGTGGGCTTGGAGGAGGTAAAACCCCGCGCCTGCAATGGTCCATAAATCCATTCCCGACCCATTGAACTAGTCTTCAATTTTGTCACCAGAAGTAAACTGAATAGGAAACAGTTTCGTTCAAGTTACAGAAAAAGAGTAACCAATTACAATTACAGTTGCTCAATTCAAAAAAGCAATTGTATCCAGTTACCAATTACTACCCTACGAAAGTAACTAAGGAATTAATGAAAAGTAATCGATCACTTTTGTGTCACTTTCCTAGAAACTTTTAATAACACCACACAAATACAATAAATAGAACGAGCTTGCCTGACTATTTTAGTAGATGCCATGCGCACACGACTCAACAGAAATGTGGCCTACATAAAGAGGAGAAAGCATTATACATAATTTAAATGACACACACCGTCGGCATAAAATGAAAAAGAAAGAAGAAAGAAATAAGAATGAAAAAAAAAGAAAGAAGTGGCACATAATAAAAAAATATTACATTATAATTGTCCTACATTTGAACGCGTAAGGTACGACCAGGGCAAGACAAAAAGCACTGCAGCGTAATAAACAAAATATCGGGGAAATATGATAGTAAAGCAGTATTACTCTCTGCATAAAACATAATATATACAAGGTGTTTCACCGAACCCTTTCAAAAACTTTTGAAGCTTGCTTGTGGCAGATAGCACAATTCTAGTTCAGGTCTACTCGATGAGGCGGACATCACTTGCAAAAAACAATTTAATGCAAAATTGACTAATTAACATAAATTCACTGATTAAGTTTTAAACTAATTACCTTATGGCCAATATTGCAATTTACGAATTGTAGCCGTGGAGTTCGCAAAGCGGATCCACTCGGAACGAATTCTCAGGATGACACCAGTTTCGAGATATTAATTCCCGAAATTTGCGGAGAAATGCATTGGCGTTCCAGTTACTTTTGTACGACGTTTTCAACTAGAAATTAGCCAGCCGAGAGGAAAATGAGGACAGTTATCATCTCTGCCAATGCCTCCGCCCCGTTTTAGTCCATAGGTCGGCGCACTCACTCATGAGTGCACTCACTCACACTCACTCACACTCATTTCAAAGGCGTGAGTGCGAGTGCGAGTGAGTTCCAGAGAGTGTGAGTGCAGGTGAGTGCCAGAGGCGTACCAACTATTTCTCGAGTGGGCGGGCAAACCGCAGATCTGACTCTCTCTCTCCATATACACACACATACACACACACACACACACATATATATATATATATATATATAAATTACTATTATAATAAGTGAAAAAGCCTGGAAATGCATCTGTCAGATATTTTATTTGTAACACTACACCTATTTCTCAAACACATGGTGAACCATCAAGGCCCGAAAAATTATTTGAATTTGCATTTATTTCTTGTAGCTATAAAATCTATATGTGATGCAGGGACAAATGGCATTGAATACCCAGAGGTCTCTGATCCAACCCGGTAGCAGCAGTGTAGCTCACAAAAAAAAAAAAAAAAATGCCCATTTGTTGCAGTCAATGTTACTAATTAAACAAAGAATTTTACTTGGTGTTTAAGTCTACAGCATAAATGTATCACTAGTTAAGGTAATCGTACTGTCGAGGTTAAAGAGAACGAATCACAATCAACATAAATTACTCTCAATACTAAAAAGAAAAAGACGGCAGAGGTGTGCGAACTTGGTGAATTACCGCCCGATTTTTAGTGAACCTGTGTTTTATTTTTTCGAACAGTTGCACTAAATGTTTCAGTTTCCTGTAATTACATCGTATACTTTGAAAAGTTTCCCGTATATTGCTGTTCCGTTTTAAACCTTGTCCCCGTGTAATGCTTTGAACCACTTCTTGCTGTAAATTTAAAAAATGTCGCAGTTTCACCCGAAAGGCAAAGCATCAATTGCGATAACAAATTAGTAGAGAGTTAAACGGAGCAAGGATAGTAGTTTTATCAGCTGTATAAACTTGGACATGCAGCAGCACCGGCAATGCGCAGAACTGTTGTCGACGCCGTCTGCATTTTGCTCGCGTTCGCACCAAACGCGCGCGGCGTTGGTGACTGTTGCCGGTGCCGCTGGGTACAGCGTGCTCGAATAGTACACTGTACTCTGGGGGCGGCTCGGAGGTTTTCGACGAGATCAAAATGGGACACTCGTCGAGCTGCGTTGAAAATCTTACCCACTTTCTCGCCTCGCAACATTTTTATATAAGTACGCCTTTGGTGCCGAGCTAAACGTCGCCTCCCCTCCCTCCCGTCCCCCACGGCCTTTCGCGCGACGGAAAAAGTCGCGTTTGCTCTTTATATCTGGTGATTGTAAAGGAGGAAAGAGACGCTTAGTTCTGCTGCACTTCAGGGAGCGCGGCGCAGAATGCGCGTTTGCTCTCCGACGTGCGTTCGCTCCCCGTGAAAGCGCGCTTCCCTCGCACCCTTTCACTCGCACATACAGCGTCCGGAGTGCGGCAATGATTTCATCGCCTGATGTCATACGGAACCTCACGGCGACGGCGACGACGGCGCCGATGGCAGAAATCCGCTTTGGAGTGTCCATATAAAATAAAAGCAGTAATTCATCAATACACATCTTACTTCGTCAGAAAATGTCATTATCCCCAGATATAAACAAGATGCCTTGTTTAGCTCACCGAGGACACCGGAGAAGCAACCTATACGCATCCCGTATGGTGCACGGGAACAAATGGAAAAACAAGGGTTTAGTAATTATCTGCAACACTTGCATTTAAAGCAGGACAGTGAAATTTTCGCAACGCATTGCGCTTAAAATTCTCCCTATCTTCATGGAATTTCAAGTCCATATCTCATGCAATTGTTTTAGGAGTCAGGGAAAACGGTGGTATGGCACCCTGGAACCCTTCAATATGTAACTTTCTACAAAGGTTTGCAATGAACCTACACAGAAAAAAATATTTATCGCTCGTCACTGAGGATGTTGTTTCGTACTTCGAATAAATATTAACACCGTGCCCGCATAGTTAACTGAGGATACCGGGATCAACAACTAAATGTCGTGTATGAAGCATAAAAACTGGGGGAAAGCGAGTATTCAGTAGCGGTTTTTCGCGTATACGTAAGCAACCACCGCAGTTCAAATTTTCGGAACGCGTCACAATAAGGTGGTCTTCATTTTTTTTTTTTTCAAAATATAAAATAACTGCTGTTGCTCCTGCCGGGGAACAAGTAGTAGGGTAGCCCTTATTCAGAAACGGCCTGAAAATGAAATCGATAAAAGCAGAAGTGACACAGGCCTTTAGAAAAAATTGAGTGAAGTGTTCTATTGGCACTGAAATTGCTATGCACGTTCGACCGAGGTCACTTTCACGACTATATCGTCTCGCAGACCCTGATGTAATGTCCTGTTCTGGGATCTTTGAGGTATCATGAATAAATGAACGTGCATATAAAACCTTAATCCGTCCTAAACGAGAACCACCAGGTTAATATGATTAATTCCCTTGAATCGGTTCAAAACCGTGCTGCCAGGTTCATTCTTTCTGGCTACTCCTATAGTACAAGTGTCTCAGCCTTAAAATCCCGGTTGTGTCTTCCCTCGCTCACCTCCCGCCGCAAAAGTGCTCGTCTTTTTTTCATTTTTTAGGTTCTTTCATTCGCTGCCCACGGGAAACCAAATCATCATTCCAGCGTATCGTTTCTCCCGCCATACGCATCCCAATGCTGTGTTACAGCACTGCACGCGCCGATTTTTTCAGCCCGGGCCCTGCCCGGGCCCGATTTTACGTCAGGCTGCCCGCCCGAGCTCGACCAAAAGTTTTATGGCGAGACCCGGGCCAGGCCCGGGCCCGGAAATGATCTACGTTACCCGCCCGGCCCGGCCCGCCACCCGTTTACCTTAGGCCCGAGCCCGGCCCGAGCCCGGCCTGAGCCCGGCCCGAAACCGGCCCGAAACCGGCCCGAGACCGAAAAAGACCACTGAGTGGCAGTAAAAAAATAAAATAAAGAAGAGAATGAAAGCAATTTCTTCTTAAGGCATAAATACATGTCATATGCAATGATGAACATTATTTGAACGCTCTGAACGCAAATACCAGCGCGCGAAGCAGTACGAAAGACCCTGCCGAGCATTATCGCCAGCAGTTTCTAACGGCGCGACTTTGATGCGGCTCAATCCACTTCTATCGCCACGCCGCCACAGTATTTGTCCACGTAGGGCGCCTCACTGCAAAGCATGCGCCGCCCCAGCCGCTCGTCTCACTCAACCGTATTCTAGCACACCCTAGCCGAAGCGCAGCCACGTCAGGTCGTGAGCGCTGCGCATGGATGGAGTAAATGGAGAAAGAAAGCGTCTCGTTCCTCCATGGTGCAGCGTAATGCGCTGCTGCTAGGCGGCCGGTTGAGAACATGCGTACAATCATGGATGGACGCAGTGCCACATTTCACTCGCGTGACCAATTATCTTATCTTAACAGTCAACGTTTTACCAATTCTCCTTTGAAGAATCAGCAAGTCGCGAACGCGCTTACATCATGCTGAAAGCAATAATTACATTGATTTAGGTAAGGAATACAATGACATCCTTTGGTTTGAGCTGACTTCGGTCTTTCTGGACTTTTCCATTCTGTTCAAACAGCTCAAAATACGACGGAAAAAGAAAAGCGAAGTACACAGGACCAGCACTGCCAGCTTCCAGCTGCGCCGGGGCAACAGGTTTTTCAGAGTCGAGAAGCGCGAGGATAACTCGCTGCACGTTACATGCACACCACCAGAAAGTCCGAGCCTGGCCCGGGCCCGGGTCAAAAAGCCCATGCCGTGCCCGAGCCCGGCCCGAGCCCGTGAAAGAACTGTCCTACCAGGCCCGACCCGGCCCACGGGCCGGGCCGGGCCCGGGCTTTCGGGTAAGCCCGAGCCCGTGCAGTACTCTACGCTGTGTATCTACCACGCGCCCATTCCACCACGTATCAGCGTTCTTTTTTTCTGCACACAGCTCCAGAATGGAATACCCTTCTTTCTGACATCGCCCTCATCACCGACATTTCCAGTTTCAAAACTGATATTGAAGGCCATCTTTCAAGTCACGCCACCTAACCTGTCCCGGCATTTTTCTACGTGCCCACCCCTCATGTAATGTCCCGTTCTGGGACCTTTGAGGTACCATGAATAAATGAATAAATAAATAAATATACGATAAGTCGTGGTTACACAAAGAAATTCGGCAGTTTGACCTGTAAGTGGTTTGATTAGATTTTTGATGGTGATAAGATATATATTTATACTTCAACGCTACGTAGACTATTTTTGGACGGAGATTCAACAGTTCCATCATTCGATAATCCAACCATTTCATGCAGTAAGGCACACCCATCGTTGGGCGCGGCTGTTTAAAATACTTTATGCGGACCTCTACCCTCGCCCGAAGGTTAAATATATCAAGCCCATTGTTTTGTTTTTTTCAAGTATGGTTAGGCGGTAATTTGTAACTGCGGGAACTGTCCAGTGGCAGGACTTCTGCGCAATGCAAGCGTGTATGGCGAATCTCGCGCGTCGTCCGCTAGAGCGCGTCACGAGGAGGCACAATACTCGCTGCCCAAACCGGGGATACGTAGTAAAGAAAAACATTATTAACGTGGTGACTCTATTAATAAATAAAATTTAGCTTCAGCTGTAGTTTTGTTGGACTTTCCAGTGTATAGCCGAAATAGGGGGGGGGAGGCAAATGGCATACTTTGCCCCCCCCCCCACTTTTTACAGTGGGGGGGGGGGGCAAGTGCCCCCCCTGGCCCCCCCCACCCGGTAAATACGCCTATGGTGAGTGCAGGTGAGTGGGAGGGAGTGCCAGTGAGTGTGAGTGGAAGTGAGTGCGAGTGAATGCCGGTGAATGTGAGTGAAGGTGAGTGCGAGTGCGAGTGAGTGCCAGTGAGTGTGAGTGGAAGTGAGTGCGAGTGAGTGTGAGTGGAAGTGAGTGCGAGTGCGATGAGTGCCAGTGAGTGTGAGTGGAGGTGAGTGCGAGTGAGTGCCAGTGAGTGCCAGTGAGTGTGAGTGGAAGTTAGTGCCAGTGAGTGTGAGTGGAAGTGAGTGCCAGTGAGTCTGATCGGAAGTGAGTGCGAGTGCGAGTGAGTGCCAGTGAGTGTGAGGGTGAGTACGAGTGAGTGCCAGTGAGTGTGAGGGTGAGTGCGAGTGAGTGCCAGTGAGTGTGAGTGGAGGTGAGCGTGTGTGAGTGCCAGTGAGTGTGAGTGGAAGTGAGTGCCAGCCCAGCTAGCACAAAAGTGATAGAAAACTGCTTCCATACCGATTCGCCAAGACTAAATGAACGTCTGAAAGACGCACTAAAAAATCCGTGCAGACCGTTTAGAAGGTGATAAACGGTCGTATATCGTTGCTAATGTCCGGCGGATATGACTATTGCAAGAAGTTCTAGAATCCTGCTTAAAGTAGTTTCGAAAAATCCTGTCTTGAAATGGGATTTTGTAAGACCATTAGAAGCATTCAAAAAATACAGATTGAATCCTGCTACAATCAGGATTTTGACATCCGTTTTCTTTCACCCTCCCCTCTAGCGCCCCCTCGTCTCCCTTTCCTTCCCTCTCCCCAAGCCCCTGCGGCGTTTCGCCGGCCGGCGGCATGCAGGTTTGCGCTTGTGCAATACACGAAACAC
The DNA here is from genome assembly GCF_013339745.2 of Dermacentor silvarum. Lineage (NCBI taxonomy): Eukaryota > Metazoa > Arthropoda > Arachnida > Ixodida > Ixodidae > Dermacentor > Dermacentor silvarum. The sequence continues at coordinate 181,791,975 of NC_051154.1, read as the reverse complement.
ATACAGCAATAACATATTTTTATTGCAAAAAGTAAACACGACTAGACAAGCTAGCAATCAACATTAAATATGAGGGCCTCCGAGTAACGTCCATTACAGGTATCGACCTTGATAAACCTGGTTTCGAACAGGCTGCTGGGCTGTAGCTCCTTAATTCAGCAGGTGTTCTTACTGCAAAAACATTAGGCATGTGTAAAACGTATGTTAATTGAAGCACACTTTTCTTAGTGAACGTATAGTTTTTCAATCCATTGGCAATAAGCACTGCAATATATTGGTCCAAGCACACAGTTTTCGAGCATTCCACCTTTATTAACATGGTTCTAACTAACATTAATCGATCACAAGTGAAATTCCCTTCTGTTGCCTTGAAGACATACTTTACACCTAACTGAACGTGTTGCATGTACAATCGCCAACCAGTGTAAGTGTCGGCTATTTTGCTAGCTTTCAGGAGGCTGTTGTCTTGACTAGTTAACGACTGGTAGATGACAGCAGCCTCCTAAACATGTGCGAAGTAGGTGCCAATTAGCATTCAAAGAAAGGAATAGATAATGCATTCCTGATAATGTTGTACGAGAAAAGAGGTAACTGTGGCTCTGCAAAGGCACAGCTTCGGTGTGACAGCATTGTTACACCACCCCAATTTTATTTGCCACAGATCACATAGCCAATTCAGAAATGGTGCAGGCTTGAGCATATACCTAAACACCAGTCTATCAAACACATCGCATACTTCAAATTGAGCAAATGTATTGCGATTCCTTAAAATAAAAGACAACAGACGAGTGCAACCTTGAGTAACAGCGACTATTTGCAGCACGGCTGCTTCAAGCATATACAGTAAGAAATTAAGTTGCTTGTAATTAAACCATTAAAATGTTGCACGCCTATGACTTGCCTGTTTGAAAACCTCCGCACAATAACATTGCCAAGCACTTGTAAAGAATTTTTTTAAACAGTGAGTCATCCACACACAAGATGGGAACATAAGCCGTAATTTTCTACCCAGTTTCACTAACTTTGACCTTGGTGACATTTATAGTTACGCAATGGGTTAAAGGTTAAGCTCGTGCAGTTTATAAATCAATTATTATCTAGAGTGCTTGCATATGCAATTTATTGCTTACACCGAAATGAGCCCACACACTAAAACCCACACATGGCGCGCGGCGACGAATTCATCGCCGTTGCACTTTATACGGAATATCACGGCGACGACGACGGCGGCAAAAATGCGCTTGGAGTGCCCATATAATTTAAAAGAAAAAGAACCGCGGCGTAAATTTATCTCTCTCAAATGGCAAGGTCGCCGTTACGTGGTCGCGCCGTAACACGCGTGTTCGAGTCGATGTCTCAACGCTGCGGCTGCGACGCAGAGGGAAGCAAGACGGACGCCCAGTCCGGCCAACGTAACTGCTCACAACCGGCCAACGCTCGCTTCAACGGCAGGAAAAGAAAGAGAGAGGGTTAAGCTGGCGCCGGGCCGGCGGCGGGCGCGCACGGAGACAGTCGAAGGTGGGGGAGCTACGAGGGAGTTGAGAGGGAGAGTGAGGGGAGCCACCGAAGCGACGGGGTCACCTCTGCTGAAGCGAAATCCGCTTCCCTGACGCCCTCCTCCCTCACCTTCGACGTGTCCGCGCGCGCCCGGCGCCGCCGTGCTGGCGCCGCCCGCTCCCTACAGCATCGTTTTCTGCGAGCGTTGGCCGACGCGGGCATCTCGTGGCCCCTACTCGCCATCTCTTTGCGCGCCGTGATATATACCGACTCTATTCGTAAGTCGTGCTGTGGTGCACGAATACTTGAGAAATAAGTCCTTCCTTTAATTCGAACAAACTTTCGGGCTCCTTCGAGTTCGAATTATCGAGATACGACTGTATATGTGTCACGCTGAAAATTTAATTCGTACGACTTTAATATGAAATAACAGTTACCTGGGTTCTTGGAGTTCAGGAGTTTCGTGGTGGCCCTTTGGGCGGCGGCGTTTTCGTCTGCCGCTTTCGGCACCTGTAGAGGGTACATGATCGGTGTCTTCACCCTCACGCGCCTTCTCTCTAGCACGTAGGTATGTGCCTGCATAGTAAGTTACAAAAAAACTCTTTCTTGTTATGCTGATAAACTCGGAGTATCTATGTTTATAATGTAACAGCAGTGCCTATTACAACTGTATATTGGAATTTTTCTTCTTTTTACCAGAATTTTGTTACTGCACAGACTTGCAAAAAGAAAACGCCAGTGCGACCTCAAAATTTATTTGTTGCATGACTGAAGCCAAAAAATGTTAGGTATCCTAAAAAAGATGCTGTAAATAGCTACACTGTCGGATTATGTTACAAAAAACAAGGCAACAGTGCACTACATACAGGGTGTTTCATTTAACTTTAGCCAAACTTTAAAAATATGCAAGGGCCACGTACCAGGACAGAACCAAGGTAATGTTGGAGATATTCAGATTATTTTTTGCGTTCCGCCTAGTTAGATAATTAGTTAATTAATTAACTTCTCAATTACTATAGTTAGATGAAAAGTGTCAATGAGAAGATTGTAAAGCAACATTAGAAACCCCTGATACCGCTTTCTGTTTCTCAATATGAGCTACATAAAGTGCTTTCCAAGTGTGAAAGATGCCTGCCAATATCACGCAAACTGCCTCGAGCGGCCAGTCGTTCGGCAGTTTTGCGTGTATTCGCGGGCATCTTTCACGCTCGGAAAAATACACGAGTGATCTCGCACAAGAGCGTTGACTGAAGAATGCTGTGGCTACGCGAAGATCGTAGCACGTCTCATCATTCTGCGCCAAACGGGAATGTCATCGTCATCCTAACGATCAATGGTCAACGAAACGTCACAGAGGTAATTTTAGACAGCTTTGGCAAACCTGAATACGCACACAATAAAAGAAACGTACGCAGACGTAAACATGCCTCTTAAACAATACTAGAGATTCCAGTTAAAATCAAGGCGTTTCATTGCAAAACTTCATTACCGCCTAAAACTTCCACCTAAAACTCCCGCCTGAAAACCGTAAATAATTAAACACGACAGGTGTCAAAGTGGCAGTGACTACTTACGTGAGCAAAGAAGACGTGGAAGGCAGTCTGGCGCTCCGCAGTTCATGAACGAATACGCGTCAGGAACTTAACGGCTGGTCCTGACAAAAATAACTGCGAATGTAACGGCGGGTTCAAAAGTTACGCAATCTGGAGGGAAGCTGCGCGGAGAGCGCAGTCCGCTCGGCTGCTCAGACTGCTTCGGCGCAAGCGATGACGCCGATGAGCCGTCGCGCCACTCCTCGCTTTGTCAGGTAGCCGCTATGATACGTCGCGGCGCTGCATCCTCTTGCGACACACGCTGCTGCAATGCAGAAGAATACTCAGTGTGGCTTCGTACTCGGTACCTGAAGCACTGAAATGCTTGCTAATTTAACTAAGAAAATACAAAATGCGGCTGCTACCATAATGCTAGCGCCACCTTACAAAGATAATTTGAAATAACAAAAGTCGAACTTTTTAATGCCTCATTCTTGGCACTTTGCGGTAGGTAGGTAGGTTCCTAACTCGCTTTATAATACAAAAAAGTGATGTGCAACCTATAATGGAATCGAACCTCTGCCGTGGGGCACAGCAGCCGGTTCTCTAGCAAATAGACTACGGTGTCTTATTCTTCCTTTAGGTCAAAGTAAAACAGGTTAACCAAACAGACAAAACGAAAACTGCGACAAACAATATCAAAACATTTTACAGTTTGAACCGTCAGTCCAACTTGGCTGACATTGTCATTTAAAATTCTCTGAGCGTTGTCAAGGGATCTACCCTCGACAGCCACTCGGGAACACAGCAATCATGCGTTCTAAATTTTCCTTCAAAGAAAAATGGCAATATTCGCCAAGAGGGACAGATCGCGTTGAAGTGTATCGAGGACTGTTCAACAATGTCCTCGCGTCGATGACAAAATCAACGTCGAAAGTGGTGCTTAGTTTCCGGAGAAGTTCAGAAACTGCGACAAGCGGAATTCGGTGACTTGTAACCCATGATGCAAGCCACCCTTGAAATTTCACACATTTACGTGGACAAAGACTTGCCTGATTTTCTGCAGATGATGATGCATAGTTCGACGAACCTCAATTTTCGATGCCCGCGCTCATAGGAGGGTCGTTTTGTGGGACAAAATATTCTCTAGAAATGTCTTGCTTATGTGCTTCTACATTTTCTCCTTTCAAGGCAAGGTCACTTTTGCGAAAACTGTCCTTGGATTGAGCATCCTCATGTGGCGAGGATACTTCACTAGAAGCATGGTTACTACTTTCATTAACCTACCATGATACTTATTGGACGGTACTCGTGGCAACACGACTGGCAGATATCAGTTCGTCATTAACTCTACGCCTCTTCTGACGGTCTGAAAGGTCAGCGTAACTTTTCTTATTTATTGTGGACTTTATTATGAGCATAAAGAGCAAGCGGCTGCCCCTTCAGTGCTCACTCACCACAAGGCAAACACCCGCGCCTGGGTTGATTGCGCTCTATTCTAACAGAACGAAGCAAAAACAAAAAGCAACGTCCGTTTTTCCCGCCAAAAAGCAGAACAAAGAAAACAACAACAAAAAAATCAATAATTGTAGGCTGCTAGAACAAGCGATTTTAAACGTCTTCTAAAATCCGCCTTATAGCAAGATTTTTCCATCCCAATTGAATCCTTCTCGATGTTGACTTCTTCAATCTAGATTTTTGACGGTCAAAGCGAAATATCCATGAATAAGAATGATTATATCCCTTTTGTGCTAGCTGGGAGTGAGTGTGAGTGGAAGTGAGTGCCAGTGAGTGTGAGTGGAAGTGAGTGCCAGTGAGTGTGAGTGGAAGTGAGTGCGAGTGAGTGCCAGTGAGTGTGAGTGGAGGTGAGTGCGAGTGAGTGCCAGTGAGTGCCAGTGAGTGTGAGTGGAAGTTAGTGCCAGTGAGTGTGAGTGGAAGTGAGTGCCAATGAGTCTGATTGGAAGTGAGTGCGAGTGCGAGTGAGTGCCAGTGAGTGTGAGGGTGAGTGCGAGTGAGTGCCAGTGAGTGTGAGTGGAGGTGAGCGTGAGTGAGTGCGAGTGAGTGCGAGTGGGTGTGAGTGGAGGTGAGTGCCAGTGAGTGTGAGCGGAGATGAGAGCCATTGTGTGAGTGGATGTGAGTGCCAGTGAGTGTTAGTGAGTGCCAATGGTTGTGAGTGGAAGTGAGTGTGAACGTGGTGAGTGCCTGTGAGTGTGAGTGGAGATGAGCGTGAAGGTGACTGAGTGCTGTGTGAGTGGAGCTGAGTGTGAACGTGACTGAGTGCTGTGAGTGTGAACGTGATGAGTGCTTCTGGGTGTATAGAGGTGAGTGTGAACGTGAGTGTGAGAGCAGGAGAGTGTGAACATGAGTGAGTGCTTCTGAGTGGGAGTGTGAACGTGGTGAGTGCTTGAACGATAAGCAGAGGTGATATCGGTTCACCTTGCTTGCGGAAAAATGGGCGCATGTTGTGTGTACAAGCTCACTCGCGGTGATGACTTATTGCGCTAGCACATTGTGCACACCAAGATATAAACCATTCACTAAGGTCGTAATAATTCAATGTTCAGGCATGAGTGAGACAATGTATAGTGAAATGAGCGGATATATGATATTGCGATAACAATTATATGGACACTCCAAGCGCACTTCTACCGTGGTCGTGGACTTCGTTGTGAGGTTCTGTGTTAAGTCCAAACACGGTAACATCGTCGCCGCGAGCCGGTGATACGCTGTGTGTGCGAGTGAAAGCTTGCGAGGGTCAGCCGACGCTTGCTGCTCAATCTCGGACGCACGAGGGAAAAGGCGGGACGGAAGCGCGCTGCTTCTGTCGCGGGCCAGGCAGGGGTCGGGTCGTAGTAGTCCGGCGGCGGTCGCGTGGACGCCGTATCTCGAAAGCGATCTGCGACGTGGAAAAAGTGCGCGCCCGCGCGGGCCTCCTCTTCAAAGCGATTTGCGACGTGAACAAAGTTAAACTAGAGCCGGTAACTTCGTATGCGCTGTGTTTTCGACGTTTAGTTCGCGTTGAAGCGAGAGGTGGCACGAATAAAACCCCTTGATCTTGAAAGTAGCGACAGTCTCCTCCCCGCCGCGCTTTCCTCCTCGATTCTCCTCGTCCGCCGGCTGCGCACGCCACGCTATAGGCACCGGGCGGCCGTCGTAAGGCGCCAGCGGCGCGCCGGCGATATGCTGGCGAACAGCGCCGCGAACGGCAGCTGTCAAAGCACTGGCATGTGAAGCAGACGACGGGACGAAGGCGCTCGGTGCTTCCAGTGATTTCGCACTGCGGGTTTTAAGGGCTGACGCACCGGAAAACGCATTTTCGTGTGTCTGCTTTTGAGAAAGGTCGTCACTTGTATGAGGCAGATCCCATTCGTGGCATCAGGTAGTACATAAAGCAGAAAACGAGCGCAAATTGCGATGCAAATGCACCACGCGAACTGAGCTCACCGCGGCAAGCTAAGACTTCCACGTGGAACTCCAGCAGTTATATTCCAAATGGTATTTTGCTTTGCGCTTTAACATTACCGCGTATTTAATCATGGAAATATGCGAATGACACAAAAATTATGGACAGAAAAAAAAGGAGACATACGTCTTCCTTACTCTGTTTCTTGAGCTGCTTCGCCGATCGCACATGTGTCAGTAAGTTCCCGCTCTCTGTCCGTTGTAGTTCTTTTATCTTTGCAATGCTTCCCCATTCTTAATTGCTTATAAACTAGCCCAATCTTCAGTCACTGCCCATATTTAA
>NC_051154.1:181708743-181785101 GCF_013339745.2 Dermacentor silvarum | reverse complement strand
ACACAAATCTCGGTGTCTTCTTCACAAAAATTTAGACTGGTCTGTTCACGTCTATTACTATTACTTACGAAAAAAACATATCCCGAGCAGTGGAATACAACGCACGTTACGTCACATATTACCAGTCTGGCTATAAAGATAAATTTACCATACAACAATACATTCCACCTTCACTACTGCCTTCTTATATGGGGGACAACGATCAAACAAACCTCAGCTATTTACATTTGTTACTAAAGGAGCTCTGCGTTTAATTGAACTGCTGCCCTTTCGTTCAGATACAGCGCCACTTTTCAAAAAGCATGAACTCCTAATAATTAATAATATCTGCTATAAAAAATTAGCTGTGGTGGTATACCAACAAGTTAAATCTAACCCTAAGAATTTTTAAAGAAATTTCGCGAGAGAGATCGCAGCTACAACTTACGACATATGATTTACAGGAAAGATACGCTTCGTACGAACTACGGTATACAAAAATTAGCATACCAAATTTCTTATTTCCTTACCGAGCACCCCATCATAAAGAAATTAATTGAAGAAAACTCTTCCATTCATGTCTTCAAAAAGAAGATGCATGCCTACCTTCTAAAAATCCAAAGCTTACTTCACACCACTTTAATTCCCTTCTCTTATGCAACTTCCATATGCTACATCTGTATGTTTCTCTTTTTTTTTTTTCTTATCTATAGCTGTGTATAAGGTATTTTTTTTACGTTTGCGTATGTAAAAAATCACGATGTGCTTTCTTTTACAACTTATGTTCATATTTTATGTATGACTGGTTATTCATATGTGTGTAAGCGGGTGATCGGCGGTCCGTCAGGCTTTCTGTGCCTTTACGCCGATTCCCTAGGCAACTGTGTATATTGGTTGTCTGAAATAAAGTGTTACCCTGAAATGCCCCGTCTCCCCCGAAATTTCTGAATTTCTGTGTTCAGGTTATTTCCTGGCATAAAACGACGTTCGACAACACCAACCTGTCTTCTCCGCCCCCCTCCTCCCCAATACAAAAAAAATTCTGGCTACGCACGGGCTTGTGGTGACCCAAAGAACAGGGAGGTGGGAAGCCAGACGTGTTCGAAATTCAAGCTTAGTAATTTTTGTAGGGTTATGGGCACCACACAGACTCTGAGAGTGATGGTGGCTCTGTATGTATTTCAGAGGCCACAAGATTTCAGACTGTATTAGACGTGGACGACGTTGCGTGCATCGCGATGAAGTTGTTCTAGAAGACGGTGTACGCTGTGGGAGCCTGCTTCTGTCGCAGTAAATCAATGCAGCGCCCGAAAAGTCACTTAAGTAGGCTGATTTAACTGTTTTTTGCTGTTTTCTTTCGATTCCCTTCGTGCTGCCTTACACGCATCCTTTTTCGCTTTTCTTCCCTTTAGTCCTTCGCTCAGTGCAGGATAGCCAACCGGACTTGCCTCTGGTTAACCTTCCTTCTCCCTTCCTCTGTCCCTTCATGGCATAAATGTAGCTGTCAACGCCTGATACAAAATGAAATGAGGCTATTTAAATATGCATGAGCTATTCACTAGTTGAAGATTGTGTGAAACGTTCTTATGAACCAGTGTACACTGGTATGGGGCCAGGAGAAACTTCAGCAAGCCGAACTTTCTGAAACAGTATAACCTCTGCAACGTTTTTAAGAGTTCAAAACATGGGGCATTACTTCGACCGTTCGCCTGGATAAGAATGACGACAGGGATTTCCAGAGAATGGCAAAGGGTTTAGCATAGAAGTACAAGTGAAGTTCCTGAACTAGGGGAAGTTTCTGAATGCAAGGGGAATCGGGTAGCGCGTGACATGTACTGGCTGGTTGCACGTCAAGGCCAAGAGCACTGAAAAACGTCTTTTCTGCCAGGAGGGTCTGAAAATTTGTCGTTGAATCTCGCCGAAATTCAGGTTTTGACCTTTTACTGCGGCAGAAAGCTTGGCTGATGACTTTACGTTCTTGTGAATTAGTGTCCTTGGCAGTTCACGAAAGAGTAAAGTTTTGCTGCTTTAATTCCCCGTTCCTTGGGGCAGGCGCTGATTGAGCAGGATTGAGCGGCCTTGAGCAGGCGCTGCTGCCGTCGCAGTGGTCGCGACGGCAACTCCGTGTGTATCTTCAGGCTCTCGCTCTAGGTATTTCTTCATGTTCACGTGGAAAGCCTTTAAATGCTCGCCCAGGTCGATCAAGTAGTCGCCAGCGCTCTTGATTTGCAGGGGCGCTACGACGTAAAATGATTCCAAACTGTTTTGATTCCAATTTCTGCAATCAGCCCCCACAAATGGTCAAAATATTTTCGGGCCACTCCCAACTTCGCCTTTCTGTCACGCGACGTCACGAAAACCGCGATAGCTCCCCATCTGATATAATGTGTACACACTGATTATGCGTGATTAAACCGCACAAAAATAATCATTCCTGATTCGACGCCTTTTCACCATTAGCCCTCTGCTATTGGTCCATTGTTTTCAGCCTACGCCCACTTCGCCTGTATGTCACGCGACGTCACAAAACCGCGAAAACTCACCACGTGAAAGTGACGTGTACGCAAAAAAATGCATTAATATGCCGAACAAAACTGAAAATTTTTCTGAATAGCCACAGACTGTCCGTTCCGAGAGGAATAGAAGATGGCTGCCCGCCAATCGCTCAGGCCCTCGCTACTCGTACCTGCCGGTGAGCATGTATTTATTTGTACATCATAAACGTTTTTGCGTGGCAGTAAAACGTTATCGAGCCCTTCGGCATGCATACGACATCGCTGTGCCAACTCATTTGCTGAGGATCCGTTTTAGCGGCATTCTTATCCTTCCGTTGCACGCCGCCGCGATTTTCGACCAGCCACCGCAAGCTAAGTAAGGCGAAGCAGACCAATCGGAGAAGCTGACACCACCCTCTTCATGCAGTTATCTATTTTCACTGGGCTGGCTCGGCCCTATCGAAACCCTCTCTACTGGAGCGTGCTCCTTGCCTCTTGTCAGCCAATTAGATAAGAAAAGCCGCTGAGTGTAGACAGAGTGTTCGCTTTTGAAAGCGAACAAAGGTGACCTATAAACGAGGAGAGCGTTTTATTGGGTTGTTCAGACAACGCTGCGGGTCACCACCCAATGCTTGCGTCGGTGATTACGCAAATTTGACGTCAGGAGTTTGGAATCAAAACAGTTTGGAATCATTTTACGTTATAGCGCCCCAGATCAGTGAATGGTCCTTTTCACTGCATGATTAGATTGTTCTTCTCATTCGATACAAGAATCAGTACTTTGTCACCGACTTTTAACTTGTGGGCAGTACTTCTTCTGTCTTTATAAAACTTTTTTTATTGGGCTTTCTAAAGCTCTTCATGAGCCAAGTGATCTGTATCTTTTAAGTCGGTTGCGCAGATCCATTAGGTACTAATTTGTCGTTCGTATGTCATCATCGAGTTCCTCATTTGTCATGAGCTCACGGACAATTCTGAGAAGACCACGGGCTTTCTGTCCGTAGGCCAACTCAAACGGTGGGAAACCCAGACTCGCTTGTGGAACTTCCCGGTAAGCGAACAAAAAGGGTGCTAAGTAGTGGTGCCAGGAACGCGGCTGCTGTTGGCACATTCGCTTCATCATGAGTTTCAAGGTACCATTGTACCTTTCCACGAGCCCATTCGCCATGGCATGGTAAGATGTCGTTCATGGGAACTTTACAGACAGAACACGAACAACTTCTTGCATGAGTTGCGACATGAAGCTCGTTCCTTTTTCGGTGACTATCTCTCTTAGAATACCAGCACGTGAAAAAGTATCTGCAAGTGCTTTCGCCACATGTGCTGTGTCGATCGCCGGCAAATCTACAGCATCGGGGCATCGAGTTGTGAAATCGACCATTGTCAGTATGCAGTGGTCTCCCTTCTCCGATCTCGCCGAACTAGGACCAACAAGATCAACAGCTACGCGTTAGAACGGAGCACGAATGACAGGCATTTGACCAAGAGGTACCACTCCAACGAGTCATTTAGGAGTTGTTCGCTGACACACGTCGCAGGATTTCACTAACCACTTTTAAAGAGTCGGGTACGAGGTCGCGTCTAACAACTGTAAGAAACTCTGAGTTGGTCCACTTTTGAGCGTAACCAACAGATTTAATTCTTATGGGCGGCTTTGTTGCACCGTGAACACTTACCGTCTTTCAGAGTCTTGCAGTCAGAAGCTCGATGCCCAAGTCGGTTCCACAAAGAACATCATGGATTCATGCTTCTTGGCGAATCGGCTCTCATTACCGCAGGCCCTGGCTCGTTTTATATCTTTCGGCCCCTTTGCCTATGAAGCAAAATCCCTGAGCTTCAATGAAAAGATCAGTAGCTTTAGCCATTGCGTCAAGCATGCTACATGCCCTCTACTTAAAGTGGCTAGCTTAGGGTGACAGCACGAAAAAAACTGTTCACAAAGCATCAGATCACGAAGTCGCTCGAATGTCAGGCACGTCAGCCATCTCAATCTATCGGTAAAAATAACCAGAAAGCCTTGCTGCAAGTTGTTAACCAGTTTTACCAGTTTCACCATTTTCAACTAGGGCTTTCCTTGGTTTTTCCTGGTAGCCCTCAACTATGAACAGGAATCGTTGTAGAATAGCTCTGTTATCTTTATCGTAATCAAGCACTTCCATGGGTGTCATACGGCTAATGGCTTTGAGGGCTTCTCCTGAGAGACACATGATAACAGCGGTTGCCCATTTCTCTCGAGGCCAGTTCCACGGCCGCTGGATTAAAAAGAAAAAAAGAAAAAGAAAAAGGTGCGGCCTGCCGCGTGCATCGGAAACTGTGTGATCCGCCGCGGCGCCACACGTCGGGGGCTGTTGTCTGGCATCGGCATAGCAAATGCGTCAGGAACGCGCTTGGAACGCCGTCGCGCGTGCCAGCCGACGGCGCGTTCCATCGCCGATGACTAGCGCCTTTCGGCCCAGCCAAGCGGCCGACAATGCAACTACGGCTGTCACATTCGCTCCCATTGCAACGCGCCCGACGCGGCAGGCCGCACCTTTTTTTTTTTTTTTTTTTAATCCAGCGGCCGTGCCAGTTCTGTCGAGAAGCTACCCGCTTGAAGCGCTGAAGGTACGCGTCAAGGTCATCGCGTCGTTCATTGAACACTGGGATGAGCTTCTGTAGGTTAACCACTGCACTTTTCGTGGCTACAGGCACATCTGCAGTTACAACTTGTGCGTTAATTACTTTGCGACGTCTCTCGCGACCTGAGCTTCCCTTGCAATATCTCGCACTCACGTTCGTTAGCGTCTCGTTTAGCCTCTCTCTCGACTGCTCTATCTTCACGAAGCTTCTATCTCTTTGCCTCGACCCAGTGCGAAAGTTCCTTCCCAGTCAAGAAAGCTCGAAGGCTGGTTCGCGGCGTCATGGTCGCAGCTGGCTCTTCCGTTGGCGTTTCTTGCGGTCATCATGAGCACGAAACACCGCACAAAACAGGTCAACGCACCGAGCTGTTGTCGTTGTTGTCGCCTTCAACATATGGCACGACCAACGCGTGCGCCTGACACGATATTTACTCACGCGCGCACAGTCCTCTCATCCACATCATGACATAAACATTGTTATGTCCATAAAACACGTGACACCTATTCAGAGCATAATATGCACATTACGCACAGAAGCCTATTGTTACACAATTACGAAACTACACAAATATACACGTAGCACTATGAGACACCCGCTTTATGAATGAACCGCAAAGCAGCGCATTATACCGATCATAAATACAGCACGAAAAGATGTCTCATTGCGCAACGTATTGGCCTTTACCCGCTGCCCGTCCGGTCGCCCCGTAGGCGGTTTCGAAATTGCGATATAACACTGTGTTAGAACTAAAAAAAAATGGGCGGGGGGGGGGGGGGGGCGCACCGCCGATGGTGCCTTCTCCCGAATCTGCCATGTCCGCTGCCTGTGGTGGCAAGCCAGCCAAGCGTCTGCTCCGTCGCGACGTCGGTAGAGCTGCGTGATCGTCCAGGGCGATGTACCCAGCACCTCCACCAAATTATTACGAAGGTGTGGGTTTATTTACAGGTGGTGATGGATGAAAGCACATGAAGGGAGCCGCCGAAGGTGAAAACCAGTCCGCTACGATGAACCACCCGGTTCAAGCGCGCTCCACACCATCTCTTTGTCTTCTTCTAACCGCCGCGCGTTGCTGCTATAATATGTATCTGTACACTAAAGGAAAGATAAGAAATTTGCAATAAACACCTGTAAACATGTAGCGGCCCCTACCTGCAGTGTAGCTATAATAAGAAAATAAAGAATGTATCGAAGTATCTTCAGATACAAATGACAGTTATTGTATCGGTTATAATGAACATGTTCGTACTTGTTCCTATATCTCAAATAATTATCGCCTCAGTATCTTCTGTTTGCATCATGATACACTTACAAAGTAGTTTAGCACAGCCCTGATTATGCACGATTAGGCCGAACAAAAAGAAAAAAAGAATGCGATTCGGCGCCTTTCTTGCCCTTAGCCATCCGGTATTTGTCAAACATTTTCTGACTGCGTCCACTTCGCCTTTCGGTCGCGCGACGTCAGAAAACCACAAAAATTCGTCAGTTCAAGGTGAGGTGTACGCACTTAAGATGCATTAACATGCCGAACAAAACTGAACATTTTTCAAAATAGCCGCATACTTCCCCGTTCTCAAACTTTGGCACTGGCTACTCATTCGGGCACCGGCTACTCACTCTGGCCCTGACTACTCGAAGCTGCCGGCTATAACGGATTTCTTTACGGATGATAATATGTAAAAAAAGAAAAAAAACCATTGCGTGGCAGTTTAACGTTGTTGAGCCCTTTCGGCACTTATACCACATCGCTATATCAACTATTCTTTGCTGAGGATTCGTTTTAGGGGTAAGTTTCACTCTACATTGCACGCCGCCGCGATTTTCGACGAGCCACGCAAGCTAAGTAAGTTGAAGCGGACCAATCACACACGCCGGCACCATCCTCCTCATCCGGTTATCTACTTCCACTGCTCTAGCTCCGCCCCACCGAAACCATCTCCATTTCTGCGCTCTCCTAGCCTCTGCTCAGCCGATTTTATCAGAAAAACCTGTCAAGATAGGCAATGTTATTCGCTTTCAAAGCGAACAAAATGGCCTCCTATAAACGAGGAGAGCGTTTGACTGGGCTGTTCAAAAACAACGTTGCGGATCACCACACGATGCTTGCGTAGGCGTTTATGTAAATTTGAAGTCATGAGGCTGAAATAAAATCAGAATGGAATAGGTTACAGTTATACGGATCCAGGTAATTTGAACGAATAATTTTACGCCAGGCATTTCGGTTTACATGCACTTTGAAGTGCAGAAAGACGTAGCTGTACTTATATGACAATTCTCTCCAACTTTCCAATTTAAATATGTGCAGTAAAGTTTATAACTAAGAATTGAATTGAATGAAGGAATTCTGGGGTTTTACCTGCCAAAACCATAATTTGATCATGAAGCACACCATAGTGGGGGAGTCCGGTTAAATATGTCATTACGAGGGGATGTTTAACGTGCCCCCAATGCACGGGACACAGGCGTTTTTGCATTTCGTCCCCATCGAAGCGCGGCCGCCGCGGCGGGGATATAAGAAGTGAATTAATGTAATTATAGTTTCATTAGGAAATAAATTGCTTTTGTTTTTCTTGCAAATGATTTCCACCCGGGCAAATAATTAATGTGTAGAGACGTAATTCGAGTAATCTCTGTGGTTTTTTTTAAGTGTTCAAAGTAATAACAACACTGTATTTACGCTAAGTAATATGTACTACACCACTAAGACCTCTTTCCTTGATAAATATCCCTCCCGTACAACCAATAAACTTGAATAAGTAAAAACTTTCCTTAAGCGAATGAACTGTAGCATTAATAACTTAAGTATTTAATCCCGAATACATAGACGAACATCCTGATACTCGATATAGTGAAGAAGTATACATCAACGAATAACTTTTAAAAGGCTATGCAAATTATATCTACTGTTACTAAGAATTTTAACCTGAGACCATTACTACTTTACTGTTATAATTCCCCAATATTTTGTTCATTTCATTGCGGGGGTTTTTGTCTTCCCCTGATAGTACGTTGGGCGTTCAGATGTAGGATAATTATATTGTGCTATTTTGTAACTATGTTCCACTCCTTCTTTTCTCTCTCTCTTTCTTTTCTTATCTTTTTTTTACAGACCATGTGTGTGATATAAAATATGTTTAATGCTTTGGCCTCTTTATGTAGGCCCCGTTTCTGTTGAGTCGTGTGCGCACGGCACGGCCTATGTTAGGCAGAGAATTTCTGTCTTGTCGTCCAAGCGCGATGTTTCTGTTTAAAACAATAAGCAAAATATAAAAAACGAAGAAGCTGCGCTTGGTGGGTGACGATGCCTTTCGGGAAGCTTCCGTGGGCCTCTATATATAGGCGTTTCCGCCCGCTATCAATCAGCTGGCATTGCCGCATCAGCTGAAATGACCGAATCGCCGGCATCTGCGTCTAGCTCACTTCCCGGCAGAGTGAGAAATGCTTCGCGGCACACCGCGCTGTCGGTCGCATTTCCACTTGAAACGGCCGGAATTTAGCTTGCACGCGATGAAAAAACAAACATAGCACGCTTTAACCGGTTAAGTTTTAATCGCAACTGTAGCCTCATATGTAAGCGGGGTTAATTAACGAGCTAAATTAACGAGGCTCTAAATTAGAAACAACATGTACAGTTTTATTATATTCCATTCTTTCTTTTCCTGCGGCGCGCAGTTGTAAGAAAATGGGCGTATAGCTCAGTGGCTATGGCGTTCTGCTGCTGAGAACGAGGCCGTGTGTTCGATTGGCAGTCGTGGCGGCCGCATCTAGAATGAGTTGAAGTGCAAGAACGCTCGCCTACTTAGATTTAGGACCAGGTTATAGAACTACAATAGGGTCAAAGGTAATCCGGAGCCCTTTCACTACGGTATCCCTCGTAGTGTTGCTTCGGGAAGTCATCAAACCAACAAGAAAATTGGCAATTGGAGGGAGTCTGCCCGTGACCGCGTCTTTGAAACGTCGTCACATTGCGAAGGTACCTTTCTGCTGCCCATCGGCGTTGGTCTGGTGTTAAAAAAGCAGTCTGCCACAAAAAATATGCGCACTGCGTGCTAATTGTGTTGACCTTTATAGTGCGGATCTACCGCCCCTGGCTGTGTCCGGCACAAGTCATCTGGCCCACTTATTCGCTGACAAGAGCGGTGTACTCAGGCATGTCTGACCCCTCGTACGTCACCTTGGCGGGAGCTCACAAAGCACACAACCGAGATTACGTGGCGTAAAAGCCGAGGCAGGCGCCTCGAGTAATCGGGCGCGGACGTAAGGGTGCACGAACGAAGTTGAAGCAAGTCAAAAGCTGATTGAAAAGTGGGCTTGGAGGAGGTAAAACCCCGCGCCTGCAATGGTCCATAAATCCATTCCCGACCCATTGAACTAGTCTTCAATTTTGTCACCAGAAGTAAGCTGAATAGGAAACAGTTTCGTTCAAGTTACAGAAAAAGAGTAACCAATTACAATTACAGTTGCTCAATTCAAAAAAGCAATTGTATCCAGTTACCAATTACTACCCTACGAAAGTAACTAAGGAATTAATGAAAAGTAATCGATCACTTTTGCGTCACTTTCCTAGAAACTTTTAATAACACCACACAAATACAATAAATAGAACGAGCTTGCCTGACTATTTTAGTAGATGCCATGCGCACACGACTCAACAGAAATGTGGCCTACATAAAGAGGACAAAGCATTATACATAATTTAAATGACACACACCGTCGACATAAAATGAAAAAAAAAGAAGAAAGAAATAAGAATGAAAAAAAAAGAAAGAAGTGGCACATAATAAAAATAATATGACATTATAATTGTCCTACATTTGAACGCATAAGGTACGACCAGGGCAAGACAAAAATCACTGCAGCGTAATAAACCAAATATCGGGGAAATATGATAGTAAAGCAGTATTACTCTCTGCATAAAACATAATATATACAAGGTGTTTCACCGAACCCTTTCAAAAACTTTTGAAGCTTGCTTGTGGCAGATAGCACAATTCTAGTTCAGGTCTACTCGATGAGGCGGACATCACTTGCAAAAAACAATTTAATGCAAACTTGACTAATTAACATAAATTCACTGATTAAGTTTTAAACTAATTACCTTATGGCCAATATTGCAATTTACGAATTGTAGCCGTGGAGTTCGCAAAGCGGATCCACTCGGAACGAATTCTCAGGATGACACCAGTTTCGAGATATTAATTCCCGAAATTTGCGGAGAAATGCATTGGCGTTCCAGTTACTTTTGTACGACGTTTTCAACTAGAAATTAGCCAGCCGAGAGGAAAATGAGGACAGTTATCATCTTTGCCAATGCCTCCGCCCCGTTTTAGTCCGTAGGTCGGCGCACTCACTCATGAGTGCACTCACTCACACTCACTCGCACTCATTTCAAAGGCGTGAGTGCGAGTGCGAGTGAGTTCCAGAGAGTGTTAGTGCAGGTGAGTGCCAGAGGCGTACCAACTATTTCTCGAGTGGGCGGGCAAACCGCAGATCTGACTCTCTCTCTCCATATATACACACACACACACACACACACACACACACACACACACACACACACACACACACACACACACACACACACACATATATATATATATATATATATATATATATATAAATTACTATTATAGTAAGTGAAAAAGCCTGGAAATGCATCTGTCAGATATTTTTATTTGTAACACTAGACCTATTTCTCAAACACATGGTGAACCATCAAGGCCCGAAAAATTATTTGAATTTGCATTTATTTCTTATAGCTATAAAATCTATATGTGATGCAGGGACAAATGACATTGAATGCCCAGAGGTCCCTGATCCAACCCGGTAGCAGCAGTGCAGCTCACAAAAAAAAATGCCCATTTGTTGCAGTCAATGTTACTAATTAAACAAAGAATTTTACTTGGTGTTTAAGTCTACAGCATAAATGTATCACTAGTTAAGGTAATCGTACTGTCGAGGTTAAAGAGAACGAATCACAATCAACATAAATTACTCTCAATACTAAAAAGAAAAAGACGGCAGAGGTGTGCGAACTTGGTGAATTACCACCCAATTTTTAGTGAACCTGTGTTTTATTTTTCCGAAAAGTTGCACTAAATGTTTCAGTTTCCTGTAATTACATCGTATACTTTGAAAAGTTACCCGTATATTAGTGTTCCGTTTTAAACCTTGTCCCCGTGTAATGCTTTGAAGCCCTTCTTGCTGTAAATTTTAAAAAATGTCGCAGTTTCACCCGAAAGGCAAAGCATCAAGTGCGATAACCAATTAGTAGAGAGCTATACGGAGCAAGGATAGTAGTTTTATCAGCTGTATAAGCTTGGACATGCAGCAGCACCGGCAATGCGCAGAACTGTTGTCGACGCCGTCTGCATTTTGCCCGCGTTCGCACCGAACGCGCGCGGCGTTGGTGAATGTTGCCGGTGCCGCTGGGTACAGCGTGCTCAAATAGTACACTGTACTCTGGGGGCTGCTCGGAGGTTTTCGACGAGATCAAAATGGGACACTCGTCTAGCTGCGTTGAAAATCTTACCCACCTTCTCGCCTCGCAACATTTTTATATAAACACGCCTTTGGTGCCGCAGCTAAACGTCGCCTCCCCTCCCTCCCGTCCCCCACGGCCTTTCGCGCGACGGAAAAAGTCGCGTTTTCTCTCTATATCTGGTGATTGTAAAGGAGGAAAGAGACGCTTAGTTCTGCTGCACTTCAGGGAGCACGGCGCAGAACGCGCGTTTGCTCTCCGACGTGCGTTCGCTCCCCGTGAAAGCGCGCTTCCCTCGCACCCTTTCACTCGCACATACAGCGTCCGGAGTGCGGCAATGATTTCATCGCCTGATGTCATACGGAACCTCACGGCGACGACAGAAATCCGCTTTGGAGTGTCCATATAAAATAAAAGCAGTAAATCATCAATACACATCTTACTTCGTCAGAAAATTTCATTATCCCCAGATATAAACAAGATGCCTTGTTTAGCTCACCGAGGACACCGCAGAAGCAACCTATACGCATCCCGTATGATGCACGGGAACAAATGGAAAAACAAGGGTTTAGTAATTATCTGCAACACTTGCATTTAAAGCAGGACAGTGAAATTTTCGCAACGCATTGCGCTTAAAATTCTCCCTATCTTCATGGAATTTCAAGTCCATATCTC
Organism: Dermacentor silvarum; assembly: GCF_013339745.2. Taxonomy (NCBI): domain Eukaryota; kingdom Metazoa; phylum Arthropoda; class Arachnida; order Ixodida; family Ixodidae; genus Dermacentor; species Dermacentor silvarum. The sequence goes on along the minus strand of NC_051154.1, from coordinate 181,772,855 downwards.
ATTCAATTGCTTTAGGAGTCAGGGAAAACGGTGGTATGGCACCCTGGAACACTTCAATATGTAACTTTCTGCAAAGGCTTGCAATGAACCTACACAGAAAAAAACATTTATCGCTCGTCGCTCAGGATGTTGTTTCGTACTTCGAATAAATATTAACACCGTGCCCGCATAGTTTACTGAGGATACCGGGATCAACAACTAAATGCCGTGTATGAAGCATAAAAACTGGGGGAAAGCGAGTATTCAGTAGCGGTTTTTCGAGTATATGTAAGCAACCACCGCAGTTAAAGTTTTCGGAACGCGTCACAATAAGGTGGTCCTCATTTTTTTTTTTTTTCAAAATATAAAATACCTGCTGTTGCTCTTGCCGGGGAACAAGTAGTAGGGTAGCCCTTATTAAGAAACGGCCTGAAAATGAAATCGATAAAAGCAGAAGTGACACAGGCCTTTAGAAAAAATTGGGTAAAATGTTCTATTGGCACTGAAATTGCTCTGCACGTTCGACCGAGGTCACTTTCACGACTATATCGCCTCGCAGACCCTGATGTAATGTCCTGTTCTGGGATCTTTGAGGTATCATGAATAAATGAACGTGCATATAAAACCTTAATCCGTCCTATACTAGAACCACCAGGTTAATATGATTAATTCCCTTGAATCGGTTCAGAACAGTGCTGCCAGGTTCATTCTTTCTGACTACTCCTAAAATACAAGTGTCTCAGCCTTAAAATCCCAGTTGTGTCTTCCCTCGCTCACCTCCCGCCGCAAAAGTGCTCGTCTTTTTTTTTTTCATTTTTTAGGTTCTTTCATTCGCTGCTCACGGGAAACCAAATCATCATTCCAGAGTATCGTTTCTCCCGCCATACGCATCCCAATACTGTGTTACAGCACTGCACGGGCCGATTTTTTCAGCCCGGGCCCTGCCCGGGCCCGATTTTACGTCGGGCTGCCCGCCCGAGCCCGACAAAAAGTTTTATGGCGAGACCCGGGCCCGGCCCGGGCCGCCATACGAAAAGACGAAAAGACGAAAAGACGAAAGATCGCACGAACACAAGTGCCGACTCACAACTTTTAGTTGTGAGTCGGCGCTTGTGTTCGTGTGATCTTTCGTCTTTTCCTCTTATTGGTTGCGCCGTTCTGAAGCCATGCATCTATACCAACTCGCCCAATTGTCAGTGCTACTCAACGTGGAATGGCTCCTCATTTTTTTCCTCCTTCCATCATAAATGTACACCTACAGGCTCCTTATATAAACAGGCAGAGCGGAAGAGGGACTAGCCAAGTTAGCACGCAGTAACAGACACGCATGCTCACATACATGGAAAAAAAGCGAAGATGCAATGATAGATATCGCTTTGTTCTCCCTTTTGTGTGAAGTGAAGTGTATTCTTCTTTTCAGGGAAAAGAGGGGACCGGGACAAAAGGCGGTAAGGCCTGACGAGGCCCCGGCATTAAGTAGTTGATTGTTTCGGCGTTAAGTGCTTGACTAAGTATACGGACAGTCAATTTCTCCCTCAATTTCCCGCTCTCTTGGCTGAATACGACCGAAGGGGAGGTTAGCGAGCATGGGCGGAAAGTATGAATGTCAATGACAGAGAGATATGGACAGAGAGAGGTTGGGGCTGTAACGGTATTTATTAAAAACAGTGAAATGGCCAGCGTTTAACGTCAGCAAAGCGAGATTTGGGTCATGGTCTTTCTCACTTGAGTCGTGCAGCTGCAGCAACGCCACTATTGCTCGCTTCGTCATTACTATGGCCCCACGAGAAACGAAAACAAATAGCCATCTTGACGACTCGGGCTCACGTGCACGCCGCTGGAACTCGACCAAGTACTTTGCCGGTGATCGTAGGCGTAGCATGAGAGGGGGCTGGCTGAGGGGGGAGGGGGGGGGGGGAGGAGGGGTTCAACTCCCGACCCATTCCAAAAGTTTTGCACTACTTTGTATGCATATATATATATTCACGCGCATATGCAGACACACACACACTCGTATAGGAGGGTGCTACATGACATGTTCATGGACTCTGACCAAGATATATCGGTGAGCTGGAGCTCCGAGCGCTATCATGACGTTTTCCCAAACTCCGCGCCCCGGAGACGATATCCTCTGTCGTTGAAATGATGAACAGCTCACGCACGGCTCTTTCCGTGCATTTTTGCTAGAAGCGAGAGATGTTCGCATATAACCATGCCTCTCATATTCCAACTGCCCGTGGCTATGTTGCCACCCCGAGGTCACACATCTGGGAAGCTGCGGCCAGGTCACATTATCGCCTAGGGGCGATAATGTGACCTGGCCTATCATCGAAGTGACGGATATTCTACCTCTGGCAGTCCAGCCGACGAGAGATGCTGCTTGGGGGAAATCGGCTGCATTTTTAAAGGGGCCTGATGCCGAGTCACGTGTTAAAATAAATAACCTTGTATATCCTTCATAAAGACCACATTCCTACACACCCCCAACATTAACCTTTGGTAGATTTGGAGTGCACCATTTCGAAAGCAGATTTGATGGCAGATGCAGGGATATTTCGAACTTGTCAGAATACAGCGACCGCAGTTCCAGTGCTAGAGGCGAAATCACAGGCAAACACCTCTGGCGTCTCGGAAACATTCGCTGGAAGCCCAGGACAGCAATGCTTGGTCGGTGCTTGGTTGGACCGCCCGTCTAGCGACTGAAACGGTGGTCTCCGCCGCGCGGGGTGTAAGAAATCGGCGTCATGGCGCTAAGGACTCAAGCACACTGATATCAGTGATATATCTTCGACGGAGACTGCAAAGCAGTTGTGACGCAACATAGCATTCGCTTATGCCCCAAAAGCTGTTATTGAATCTTTCCGGAAGTTGAAGGCAAGATAATTGCTTTTTATTCCTGGAATGCCTGGCATTAAGTCTTGAGTTATGTTGCAGTGCAAGCGGACTCATAACGCCTAACTGAAGTTGTGCTTGTGGGGAACAGGGATACTTCAGATGAGCAGCTTCGTCGGCAGTAAACACGTGGAAACAGTCCCGTCAGCCTTCTTCCTCGAAATTTTTGTCGAACATGCCCAACTACGCTGTAAAGAGCTCGCAACCCACACAGGGCAGCGTCACTTGGTGGTGCGGTTATATTTTAAAAATGTCTTTCTCTTTGAATTAGTTTTTGCACTGCTCAATAAATCAGAACGCTCAGGTAATCAAATAATGGAATGCTTTTTAAGGAGAATTTGAGATCACGTCCTTATACCTTTAGCCAGATTAACCCGATTGATTGTAAAAAATGACCTTTAAAAGTATTTTAAAATTTTTGCATTTATGGTGCATGAATTACACATTATTCAGCGAACTTCTTAAATATAATAATAATTTACGGGGTTTTACTTGTCAAAACTACAATATGATTAAGCGGCACGCTGCAGTGGCGGACTCAGGATTAACCTTGAGCACCTGGGGTTCTGACATTCGGCCCCCATCGAAATGGAGGACGAAATGGGGGCCGCGGCCGGGCATCTATTCCGTGTCCACAAGCCTAGCAGTGCTACTTTTCATATGTAATGGCGCTTGCAAAACCTCAAAGATAACCTCAAAAGATCGCACAAGCACAAAAGTCAATATCCAGCAGATTTTATTACGCTGAATTTAACGTGTCTACTGGTTTAAATTCTAGGATTACAGGTATTCTGGGCTGTTCACCATGTTTGTGATACTTCAGCCAAAACTGCTTTGGTAGCAAAGTGAAATAAAATCTGCAAAATGTTCCAATTCACTAGTTTCTTCAGGGCTGAACAAAACTAAGCACAGAGACATATCTCCTCATCCTAAACTCCTCGCGGCCCCGCTTACTTGACACTAGCCCTCCCAGTTTCGGTGCTTGCTCGGGAGGCGTGAAGCCGCTTCCATAGAGTTACGCGAGTTGGGACATTAAATGAGCTCTGCGGTTTGCGCATGCGTTTTCACCGTGGCCAAGGTTGCATACGTCCACTCCGTGGTTTCCAAAAACCTTTCAGGTCTCTCTTATGATTTTGGCGTTGATTATATCTTATATTGTGTAATACTTTAGAAAGAATGCTCTGTTGACTTCCGTGAAGCAAGTGAGTTTAGTGCATTTCAGCAGAATATCTGCGCGGTTTTATTATTATTATTATTTTTTGTCGCACTGTGCTTGCTGACTCTTGCAAATCGGAAGTATTTTGAAGCCAGGTCGCTTTCTCCAGCACTGCCAAACTTGCGCGTATTACATTGATATAGTTTATATTTCTGTCGTGTTCTCGGCATTTATTCTGCAAATGGCTCTTCCGCAGGATCCTTCTCGTTGTTAGGCAGGACAAGGCTGGGAAAATATTTTCTTTCCTCAAGCGAAAAGAGCGCGGTTGAAATGCGCTCAAGCAGGCGAACAGAAGTCGCGTAGGGTTTATTTATTATTTTATGACTACTACCGAGTACCGATCTCGAGATCGTTGCAGGGAGGGCATACATATATATATACAAAAGCAGCACGATCAAGTAATTTATACATGGAAAGCATTAAAACACTAGCAGAATTAATCAATGAAATTATTAGTAGCAATAATCTTGGTATGAGTAAACAAATAGAAATTACGAAAATGAAATTATTAGTAGCAATAATCTTGGTATGAGTAAAGAAATAGAAATTACGAAAATGAAATAATGCGCAATGATGCGGTCAGATTACTCAACAAAAATTATGATACAGGTTTAAAAAAAAAGTGTTCACAGAAACTGCTCAGCATGTCCATTCATTTCCATCATAGCTAATGTTAGACTGCGCTTCTGTGGCAACCGTTAGCACGAGCGCAAAGCGCAGACATCAAAAATCAGGCATCCGAAGACGTTTGCAGACGGCTCCAAAGGGCCGTGATGAGTAAAAGGCTCGTGGCTTTAGAGAGGCGCCGACGAGTCGGCGAGACATGACCGTTGGAAGTCAGGCGAGCTGTGTGCGCGCGTACGTGTGTGTACCAACGGCGCCTACTCTTCCTTCGGAGGCTCACCCTTCTCCCCGTCTGCCGACGCGACAAGTTGGCGCTGGGTCCTTGCAGGAGCGCGTATGAGACGGTTGTGCCCATTTATGGTCCGATCTTGCACATGCGTTCCTGATTGAACCAGACCGCGTCTCGTGTTCCTGCAGCCGCCGTGCGAATCTCCGCATGGCTCCCATTGGTCGAGTTAGTGCAGCCGCTCTTTTCGACGCTAGCGCCAAAGCGCCCTTAAGTTACGGCCCTTACACATATAGTTAATAAACCGACTCTAGAGGCAAGGCTGGGCTAACACTTTAGCTGGGCCGAAAAGGGGGACCGCTGGGGCGCCGCCATCTTGTCGGCGCCATCTTGTAACTTGTCAATGTGGCCAGCGCCATTATTTTTGAGAGATGAAAGCAAGTTAACGTCGCCTTATGCTGTGTCATAAAAAACGAATACCTGATGGCTTTATGAAGGTGATGTGTGAATATTAAGCTTACAGGAAGCGCTTGCTAACGTAATTTATGCAATTCACGATGTACTCATTCACTTAATAACGCATAACGCAAGTTTCGATTTCGGATATTTTTTCGTGTTTTTGGATGCGTGGTAGTTTCGTTTGGTGTAGTTTAGCTCTGACATGTGATCGCGCGACGACATCGGTTGACGCGATAGCACCTTCGTGCCTTTTGTGCAAGACTAAAGCTCCAAAGGCTCTGGCATTTCCCTTCACACGTAAGTAAACGTGCCTGGCTTGTTCAGAACATCACGCGAGTAGACAACTTTCGTAATTCATCGCAATCGTTCGAGAAGCATCACAGTACATCATTTTTTTTTACGTATTGCTCGTCAAGTGACACTTGCGACAGCAAACAGGGAAGCCTGAACAGCTATACGGTATTTTCTCTAGTGCGGGACCGTTGAAAACCACATACCGCCGGAAATATTAACAGGGTTATCCTTGGGTTGCGTAAATGCCAGCTGCACGGCTGCACGGCCAACACCTCCCACACCCACGCACACACGGCTGCAAACACGCTACAAGCTATAGGTTGCCAGATTAAAACTAATTACTGTCGCTAAGTCTAGCAAGCGTTTCAGGAGCTGGCAACATCAGTGTATCATAATGGCGGCGCTCTTGCGGTGACCGAATTCAATGCATGGGCCCTATGGGCAGCTTGTCCTCTAGAGTCAGTATATTAACTCTATGCCCTTATAGGCGGGCCATAGAATAAAGAACCAAAATGGCGGCGCACATGGTTGTTTACTCGTCATGGCAACAGAAATAGAAGCCGCATGGCACCTCCTCTCTATAGCCGTTCCTTTTTTTTTCTGTATGTTGTTATTATACAGACTTGGCCGGCTCGCCACCCCCCATGTCGCGCGCACAGGTTGTGTGTGTGTGTGTTTTTGCCTGTGCTCGACGCTCTTTTCTTGTGCGCGTGCGCTACACCGCGCAATAGTTTTTTTTTTTTTCATTCAACACACAAAGACTGCACGGCGCGACACGCGCGAGCACACATATAATGCCAGTGCGTCCTCAAAAGCATAAAGACGAATTGACATTGTTCCAGACTCAGTGCTGTGAAGACAGAACCCCGGGCGGGATATAAAGAGAGAGCGCCCTGCGCTGTAGATAAGAACTCAGCTTCCTAACTTTTTTGCAGTTGCTGTCATGCACTAGTTGCTCTGCTTCTCCATGTTCGCTCGCCCGTAGCGATGTATTAAACCAGTGTGTTTTACGTCTTGTCTGCCTGCCGTTCCCTCGATGATCAGCGAGTGGCAAGCTCTGAGCGAACGCTGTTCCAAGTTGGCGGCCGCTCGAAGTTATGAAGTTATTCAAAGATAAAGCGTTAGAAACGAAACGACTAAGTTCATTGCGTTCTCTAATTGTTTTAAGGAAATATAAACACTTGAAGCAATTCGAGTTAAAGGTGTATTTTTTTAGGTGTTCGAGAGTGCTTCTGGGGTGTTGATGTAGAACGATTCAAAGAACTTATTACGGATACGTCAATGTTCGTCACCATCAATAAAATGAAACGAAAACTTTAACCATGCTAGTTTTGCGCCACTTTGCAGTGTTAATAAACCAGCTCTCTTTAATAATTCAGTCAATGAATCTGTTAACTTGTATTTATTAAAACAGAACCTTATTGCCTTCCTCTGCACCATTTCCATTCGTGCAATGAGTTCATTTGTGTACGGAATCCAAGCAATATTGGCGTGCTCCAGCACTGGTCGAACAAGTATTTTGTAGGCCAGCAGATTTGTATCTGGGGCCGCAAGACGAAGGTGCCTTCTCAGAAAGAAGAAAGAAGAGTCGCTTTAGTGCCTCAGCATGTACATTGATTCCACTTGAGGTTATTTTGTTCACGTGGCTTTCCCATCGGACAGCGTGTGTTAAAGTGACAACTATATATTTACGCTGAAAATCACTATTGATAGGTGTGTCATTAATAATAAAAGTAAAATCAGATATCTGTTTCTTTCTACTTACTGTTAGCGTTACAGATTTTTAGGCATTTAGAGTCATCTGCCACTCCTGACACCACGAAAAGGCAGAATTTTGTATATGGTGATTATCACTGCGATTAATTTCGCGGTACGAAATACAATAGTCAGCGAATAGACGGATGTTACCATGTAATCGGGAAGATGAATCTTTTATGTATATTAAAAATAAAACTAGGACCAAAACCCTGCCTTGGCGCACTCCCGATGCAACAGGTGCTAAATTGGAAGCTTCGTTATGAATATACACGAACTGTGAGCGGTATAGATCGGCACACTAACTCATGAGTTCACTCGCTCACACTCGCACTCATTTCAAAGGCGTGAGTGCGAGTGAGTGCCAGTGAGTGGGAGTGGAGGTGAGTGCGAGTGAGTGCCAGTGAGTGTGAGTGGAAGTGAGTGCGAGTGAGTGTGAGTGCGAGTGTGAGCCAGTGAGTGTTAGTGTGTGCCAGTGAGTGCCTGTGAGCGCGAGTGCTGTGCGTGGAGGTGAGCGTGAACGTGAGTGAGTGCGGGGCGTGGAAAAAATTGTGGTGAGTGAGTATTCTCCCACACTGCCGACCTATGCGTTTTACAGCGTGGGCTCATTCCAATAGCCGTTACGGGCCGCGATGATTCCGCCGCCGGCGGCCGCGTAACCGCTATCGCCGGAAACGCGAAAAAAGTACGCGATTCTCGCCGGGATCGAACCCGCGCCCGCTGCGTGGGAGCCGGATACTCTATCACTGAGCCACGCAAGCGCTTGCTATCGGGCCACGGAAAATACACTAAGGAAAACGCAGGGTGAGACGACTCGAGGCTCCGCCAGTATGGTGGCGCCATCTAGTTAAGGTGCCTGCAAACGCAGCGTGCCTGACATGTAAGTTTCAGTTGTGAGGCTTGATCGGGCTCAGCAGGCTGCTTTGGAGAGAGCATTACAAGCCGCAGCTCGCCGTCGACGCCAGGCGGACAGTTCAGATCGTTCTCGTCAAAACGAGGCGACCAGACTGCCGCGAAGACCCTGTTGTGCGTGGTGCTCAAATTGCAGCTACTCTTGAGGCACTCCACCAGCTTACGCTGTGACTGTGCTGCGTGTGCCGCGCAGGCCTGTGAATTTTTTGAGACTAAATGCCGCACGCAACAGCCGCGTCACATCAGAGAGGAGCTTTGCGCTGATCCTAACTCTCTTGCATGCGTAATCATGTGAGCGACAATTAAAATTTGGAGTCGGATATCTCAGAGCACAGACACGCTAGAAGAATTCTTCCAACTAATACTGTATAGAAACATGACTGCCTCTAACCTTTCAATACAAACATAATCACTTACTGCAGTCAACAAAAAATTAATTATTCAATTTTAGTTAATTGGACTGCTGACAGCGATAATTATCATCTCACTTTGTGCCCCCCTGGCCACATAACTTATTTGCACAGGTGGTCTTCGCGGGCCTTCCAGTGCCTAATTCTAAGAAAACAGTAAAGCTTAATTTTGAACACCCTGTATGTAGGTAGCTCACAACAGGCACGATTAGGAAACGCCATTAGGTAATGTTTACAGCGTATATAGACACGTGCTTGAACTACGCCGAGGACACTTAGACGCGTTATCTAAGTGGGACGCGTGAAATAGAGCACTCGAAGACATCCATAAAAGCAGCCGCGTCGTCGGAGAGAAACATCGTCGATGCGGAAGCCTCGACTAGTTATACGACACTCGCGAAGGAAACGAGGTTGACGCGCCTCCAAGGGGTGTCGTGGATTCTCCCTGCATGATTACCCGTGCTAAGCGTGTCACGATTCATCCGCGATCTATCGTCTGAGGCCAGACAGAAGCGGCGTTCTCTATCACGTACGCACTGAGCCATTCTGCCTTGTGGTGCGTACGTCCTCTAGGGAGATAATTTGAATCGCATTCCTATGTGCTACCGTCAGGTACGAGTTGCAAAGAGCTATACTTCTCAAGTCATAACTAAATCATCTCAATAACCTTCGATTTGAAATAGCTAACTGTATACTGATTCACCAAAGCAAAAAGAAAGGCCAGTGGTGACTGCAATACCCATTATTGAAACATAGTAGTTTCCAGTCTGGTTATTATACATAGTTATGCGCGGAAACGTTACGTTCTGTGGTTTCATCGTTTGCTTCAATTGTCTTCTGACAGTTTTTTTCAATAAATATTCGCATAGGCTAGTAACTTTTCGTATTATACCGTGTGTACCTTTTCTGTACCATTTAGTGAATGCTGTCTTAGATGCCCGCTAAAGATTAATTTTCATTTTTGAAGCAAATTGTTGTAACATGCATGTCAGTGCTTACCGACGCTATCACCATTTCAGATTATCTGTAGGCAAGTTTTGTTCGTTCAGTCATTGGATTGATGCTGTGGAGGGACTGGGGAAAGATGTTTGCATCATTCATCATTTTATTTGAATCAGTCAGGCAGCCAGCCCATCGATCTACCAGTCAATATGACAAGTTTTTTTTTTTTTCAAATTTATTCTACATGTAATAACTGCTCGAGTCTAACGTCTCAAACCTGCACAGTGGGCAATGGGAGACGCCGGATTAATTTTCACAATTTAGGGGTTGTTGAATATGCACCTAAATCTGCGTAGATGAGCCTTTTTGCATTCAGCTGCCACCAAAATTCAATCTCCCGGGTTAGGATTCAATCGCGCTACCTCAAGCTCAGCAGCATAACCTCTATAGTCATTGAGCCGGGGTCACCGGGTGACGAGGGTACAGCGCGCAGCGATTGAAATGCGATAATCGGCCCGGATAGCGGCAGGCAGCGGCGCATCGACCGGGGGGGGGGGGGTTCGGGGGTTGTAACCCCCCCTGAGGCCGAGTTAAACCCCCCTTTTTTGAGTACTGCAACTAAGATGTAAGAAGCGCAATCGTCTGCACACTCGCAAACTTGCGCAAAAAGCGCTTTTTTGACCATTTCCAGTGAAGAAATTTAAATTAGCGCTGTTTAGATGGTATTGGCAAACTAAGGCAAACTGTCCACCCCCCCCCCCCCCCCCTGGCAGAGATCCTGGGTGCGCTACTGGTGGCAGGCGCTTTTTGCGCCACCAGTGAGCGCTGGGCGATCGTTGAGGGGCCAGATGCAGTCACAATGCGTCGCAAAGGCCCTTGCTTTCATCATATACCACGATGCATCAGCTCGGTGTCTCCAGCGCCCCCCAGGGGGGCAAAAATCGCCAGCAGCCATGTGGTCATATTACCGCGTTTGAATCACTGAGCACTGTATATCACAGGACCAGATGAATTTCAAGTGAATTCAAATGCCTTTATCTAGTTTAGGGGACAACGTAAAATTTAAAGCGGTGCTCGTGGACGCTTCGCTGAGAGGAACCGCAGGTATCTGCGACACGGTCCAGGAGGTATGGCAACGCATGATTTGGCTACATCCGTTCTACCCATAGTCTGGTCATAACCTTTGACTCTTCTGACTCCTCTGACAAACGACGTCAGCACAAGGGAAGTTTGACAGCATCTGCGTAGAGTGCGTCAGTTATGACTGCAGTCTGGACACACAGTACAGGTATAAATAGCGCACAGGGTCGCCGACACTGCCGTAGCGAACGTCAATTAATGGGTTAGCGACCTTAACGCAAGCTGACGTCATTTGACACGCAGACAGTTACGGCAATCGTAGACCATCTGACCGATGAACAAGACATGCCACGGCTGCACTAACCGGCTATGTAACTGTCGCCTGGCGAACAAACGCGCACGCTGTTTCTGGTTGTCGTTCATGTTACCTTCTTGCGCGTGGGTGTGATATATAGGTGAGAGGTGTTCCCAGGCTCTAACACTTGCTTGTGCGCGTGCTTGGAAAGTGAGAACGTCACACACGACTGACGCATTAATTGAAGCACGAAACGTTGCCCGGGCTTGTACGTTATATCTGAAGTCGCCATACTGTCCTATAGTCATCATACCGTAGCAATAAAGCGCGTGCGGTATTGTGGAAAGGAGAGAACGTATATCTTGTACAGTGTTACAAACCAGTACTGTCTCTCGATATAATCTGCAGAATTTCCGGTACGTTCGGCGGCAGCGCCCTATGACAGCCCCACATTTTAATGGCGAAAGAAGTACTATTTGTAAAAGCTTTCTTATTCCGTGTTGCCGTCGTCGCCACAACACCAAGGCGAACGATAAACACTAACGACAAATAAGTACGCTCTGTATTGTTGCGTCTTGGGCATAGCAAAAATGATGACACGCCAGTTCTTAATGGTCCAGAGGCAAAAAAACTTGGAGGACGCTTAAGCTTCGCCTTTAAAAGTTGAACCCGATGGCGGCAGTTCAGGGCTGGGAAAATGGTCAAACCACCGTAAGGCAGAGGCTACAAGCAGTGACTCGTCAATGGTTTGTCAAGCAAGGAAAAAGGGGTTTGTGTTTGAGTTTCTGCGTAACAGAATTATGTTTTCTCTTATATTCAAATTGTTTTGTGGTATATTCAAATTATAATTCGACGATATATTATGTCTGTACATTGTGTGCAAGTCGGACTTTACGAATTTTATGAAGCATTTTACTTTGACAAAAGCAGTTAGTTCAGTGACGCCTATGCGCTACGCGGAGGGCCTGCATGGTTGTGGTTCGGGATGATTTTTTTCTTTTTTTTTCTGATGGACAACGCCGCCGACAGCGGACGCCGGCACCAGATTTTCCAACGCTATCGCGTTAAAAGAGGCGGTAGAGAGACAGAGAGCGACGAAAGAAAGGAGAAAGGCCGGGACGTTAACGAGAACAAAAAAGAATCCTGTTTGCTACCCTGACACGGCCGAGGTAGACAGATAAGAAGGAAGTAAAGAGAGAGAGAGAGAGCACGTACAAAAAATAACAGCCATTCACCGCACAGGATAACGGTTACAGTCTTTGGAACTAAGGTAACCTCGATAGCCCTCTTTTCGGAATTACAATGACGTGTTCGTCCTGAAAGTGCGGATTGTTCGAACCAATACCAATGGATTTTCTCGGTTATGAAAGTGCTCACGTTAGTTCGACGAAATAATTTATTCACTTTCTATTTCCTCTGGTATATTTTCGATAGCTGTACGTTCAACGATCATCCGTTTGCGCGAATTTCACAACGCGCACCAACGGCGAGCACATGTTTGCGTACAGCAGCGATGTATCCAGTATGTGCTGTCTCGCCGGCAGACTGCTCGCGATCACTGCCCCATCCTGTGGACACGCGCCATAAACGCCACGAGGCGACGACAAAGAAACAATAACTGAGGCCTTTCAATTCCTTGACCTCGGTAAGAAATAACGGGTTCGTGGAGATCGCAGTGATCGGCAGACGATGTGAAGTCATAATTTGCCGGGGAAAATGCTAGGTCGCACTGCTCATTTCCTTCCAGGTTCAACATACATCATCCAGCACAGCTGCATGACATGTGTGTTCTGCCCCAACATCCGGCGAATGCGCGTGCGAAAGCTTGAACAGAAAAAAATCACCAATGCCAGTGCTGCAAAAAGAAGACAATAAAATGTGTATAGGCCAGATTTAGCGGTATCGCGCCGTGAGCTGCGCTTCGCTTCGGTTGTACGAGCTTGGCGTACGCTAAAGGCATTACTTTAAGGCTCGATGAATGGTTGGAAGACAGCGTCAATGTAGGACATGGAAACAGCGTCAAGATTAACAAATGTTTTTTTTTCTTTCTTTTTTACTTTATACCATGGTGAAAAATGCGTAGATCGTTCCTATAAAATCTCGTTGTTTGACGATACAGCGAATGTTTCACTACAGAGACTATACGAAGTGACAAGAGGAAAATGATGTGCTCTGTTTCGTTCTCTACGTGCTTGCGACGCTGCAAAAAAAAAAAAACACACTTGTTATGACTCAGAAATATGAACAATGAAGTGGCACACACATACATGGTAGCGGAAGGCATCAAGTAATGCGTGAATGCGTGAAACGTGAACACCTCTCGGCGTCATGCAGAATGGAGTGAGAGCCTGAACGAACTACTTAAGGGTAGCTCCTGGCACCTCGTGTTTCCTGAAAAAAAAAAACGCAAGTAACCAAATTTAAATATTCCCTACAAAATTCTGCTACACCGTAGTATATTATACTGTACTGTAACATACCATACCCGTTGCTTTTACGAACGCCGGTTAAACTCCAATTCGAATTGAGGACAGTGCCAATTGTTACACATGTGGCACAAAAAAAACTCCAAAGTGCCTGTTGTGCGACTGTCCATCAAACGAAGATGAGAGGCTTGCCATTCGGGACCGCTTCAAGGAAATTATATGGCAGGCCTTTTAAAGAACCGAAGATCCTGGTGTCGTGGCCTCGTGCGCCTACCATACAGCGATGCCACGAAAACGCTGCGTTGTTTCTCGAGTAGCACCTGCCGGTCGAAAGTGCGGTTGAAAGTGTTGTGGCTGCATCAGTGCAAAGAGTCAAGGCACTTCGTAGATTGGCAGGTGCACGTTGGGGAAACAACCGTATGTCCATGCTTAAACTGAACGCTGCACTGCAGCCGCATGCTCTATCAGCTCCCTCTGATATCACCGTCATCGGGTCAATTCGAGCGCTTGGAGGCTGTGCACAGAAAGGGAGTTTGCTTGGCGATGGGAGTTTCACAGACGGCTTCAAACAAGAAAGTCACTAATGAGGCAGAGTCTCTTCCACTCCGTCTCTTGGCATCTCGGGCGTTGCTGACGCAGCTATTAAGGCTGGGCAAGTCCCGCGCAGGCACGCCGCTTCTCCGGCGGCTAAGAGCACGAACTCGCTCACATTTCCATGCGGCGTTGAACACTTTCCAATTTTTAGGATTGGAATGGCCTAAACGAAGTCGCCGTGACCCGCCATGGTTTTTTCGGACGTTACCTGCAGCCTCAGTGTACCCCACCTACAGGCGAAACGCAACATTTGAACTGCAGAAGCAAAGTTTATTGTGGTGGAACACTTGAGCATAGCGTTTCAAAGCCACTTACAAGTGTACACAGACGGTTCGGTGTGCGCACAAACAGATAGCTGTGCAGCGGCATTCTGCATACCATCCCTTGATGTGTCATGGTCTGGCCGACTGGATCGCGTAGTTCCCTCTACAACAGTAGAAAGCGCCGCAATCACCGCGGCTTTGCGGAAACTACGGGCCTTCTCTGCACGAGATGTCGTGGTGCTGACGGATTCCAAGTCAGCGTTACAGAGATTGCATCGTGGCCTACCTCTAGAGAAATTTACAAGGCAATCTCTGGCACTTATTAACGATCTAACAAGCAAAAGATTTAATATAAGATTCCAGTGGATACCATCACACGTAGGAATTGATGGAAACGAGAAAGCTGACGCCCTTGCACGCCTAGCGCTGACATGTGTCCCAAAAGTGAAAGCTTTTGAGAACCCTAAGGGTGCAATCCGCCGTCACTTTAGGGAGATCCACAAGAATCCCCACGAAGCCTGTGTGACTCATGGATTTACCCGCGAAGAAGCGGTGGTATTATACCGCATCAGGACAGACTCCGCGTACAGCACAGCTTGGTTATTCAAGACTGAGCTTCGCGCATCCCCATTCTGTGCTTTCTGTGGTGACATTGGTGACATCGAACATTTCATTTGGATATGCCCGCAGTTTGACACAGAAAGAAAAGCGATGGTCGACAGCCTACAAAAGAGCGGTCTTACGCACAGGACCTTTGAAGACGTCGTTTTCCCCGGAGGGCCTGCGACAACCAGGAAGAGAGCGCAACCACTGCTGATAGCCTTCCTGCGAGACACGGGGCTCATAGACACTTGGTGACACACCCCTGATCTCAACTCGAAGGAGGATCAGGCGGAACAATTGCCGGCTATGTATGCTAGGCTAACCCCGCCTGCTTCAACATCACAACCACCTAGTGCCTGCCTACCACCGCTAGTGATTAACGGTAAATACTTGGACGTATGGATGCGGGTGTATACTGTGAATTTTCTTATCTCCTTCTATTTAACATTCAATCCCCCTTTCCAAGTGCAGTGTAGCCAAATGGGCCCAGCCTGGTTAGCCTTCCTGCTTTTCCCTGATCACATTTCTCTCCCTCTCTCACCGTACCATGCTATACAATGATGCGTCATTGAAAACCCTGGTTTGCGTTGTGCACTATAGGTACCTGGGCCCGAATTCATAAAAACGTCTTATGCGAGAATTGTTCGCAAGAAAGAATTTCAGCCAATCTGGATACAAGACGTATTATCTAAGGCGGCCGGCCAATGGCAAAGAATACTTATGAAAAAAAAAACTTTGTGAATCTCGCCCCTGCATCCTTAGCACGGTGCAATCAGATGATTTATTGGCATCCCCTTTCAGACGGGGCGGTAACAAATAGTCGCCAAGCCTGCTTGAGTTGCTCAAGGTGTGCTATGCACGTTTTTCATTCTAGCATTTTTTTTTTACATCTCCTTAATCTCCTTTTGTCTTCCTCAAAACTTCTCTATCTACCTTGTACCGCTACCTATACCTGTAACGGATTCGGTTCTTATCAATCTCTTTCCGGTTTTTTTTCTCGTTTTTTACACCAATACTCTTAAGCTATTTTGCTTATCTCGACTGCTGACCGGTTGATGCTTCCGCCCACTTTAAATCCAAGCGCTTCTGGAAGGTGTACGTTACCTACGGGTCTCACTGGGTGAATACCTTCGCATTCCGTTAGGATGTGCTGACTGGCCTCCGGATTTTCGCTGAAGCAGGCACATGCCTCATCTTGTGGCGAATATTTGCACCGGTATGTTTTTGTCCTTAGGCAACAAGCTCGAGCCTCAACTAGTAAGGCACTGCTCTTTGTGTTATCGTAGAGATTTTCTCTTCAAATATCTTTCTTCCCATTCTTGTAAATCTCCATGGTCTTTCTTGTTTTTCCTTGTTTCCATTCTTTGCATCCAATTCACTGTCTCTGTTTCTCTAACTTTCTTTTTGATGACTCCTGTATGTGTATTTACATTTGCAATTACCCTGTACTTGGTTTCCAACTTTCTTGGCCGCTTCCTCTTTTCAGGTACACATACTTGCGCACGTTGAAAACAGCGCCATTTGTGGCAGAGTCTTCGTCCATGGAATGGGCTGCAGATGACAGTCCGGAGAAGAAATGCCAGGCGCATGGCGTTCAGAGTGCTTTCTCGTGATTTTAAAACCTTTACCGTTCATAAGCGACTTTTTGAACATTAAGCAATAAAAAGGCTGCTGCCCGCACAAATGACTGTGTGTTTACGAGGTCAAGGCGCGCGAATGAAATACTGAGTGTAGCGTCATTTAATCATTGAGAGTGAGGAGAAACGAAACGTAACATCTCGCGCTTTTACGTGACAGCTGTAGTCCGCTGGGAAGGAGGAGACGCGAGCAGTGTTGTCAGGTTTGGCTATTTATAGCGAAATTGGGCTACAGGGAAAAAACTTTTTGGCGTCGACTTGGACGAGTTGGCTATGTGGCTATATTATGGCTACTGCAAATCTGCTATTTGGCTTTGTTTGGGCTATAAGTGGCGCCCTGATCCACGCTCCAGAGGTGGATCTGATCGGGTAGAAGGAAATCTCGAAGGCTATGTTTTAGCTGGCTGAGCCGGCCGCGTGGCTGTGCATGTGGTGTGCGCGAAATGACCCCCGCCTTTCCTTTCCACTCTGCGCCGTTGTCTGAGCCGGAGGCTTTGACCCATGATGCTCTTAAACTTACACCCTGCTGGACCGTTATGCAACCGATCCCCAGGCATCGGGATGAACCTGTGAGTAGTGGGTTTTTCACAGTACACTGTAGTAACATGGCTATGCTCAGGAAGGGATGAGCAATATCATAGGGTCGGGGCCGTCGGGCGATCGTGGCACCGACATGAAAGAATGGAAGCACGGGGGGGTGACACGCTCCAGTGTGCTCATGGCCAAGTCTTCTGGGTGAAGTATCGCGCCGGGCACAGCTTTCGACCTACTCCACGTTTCTCGCGCGAAGCTTTACTGCCATTTTCCTTCTCCTGCTAGATGAATTTTTGTTCGTGCTTACATTCGAGATTCATTTCGATAAGTTGGACGTAATATCGGATCCTCATCAAACAGGACAATCCAAACATGGGAAATTGGGCCAAGTATGCGAGAACGTATAAAAAAGAATGGGAGCAAGACCCCGAGCCAAAGGTGGGTTCTGGTGCTTTTACTTCTAGATGGTTTGCCCGTAGCGTCGCGGATGCAGAACTCATTCTGCTAATATCGAAACATGTTTGCCCCGATGAGATCAGTGCACCACGTCACATGAACTTCACCCACTGTGTTAGCTTGTGAGGTGTCGCGCTGCTGGCTCGAGGACGCGGGTTTGATTCCCGGCCACGGCGGCCGCATTTCGATCAAGGCGAAATGCAAGAATACCCGTGTACTTCGATTTAAGTGTACGTTAAAAAACGCGAGGTGGCCAAAATTAATCCGGAGTTCCCCACTGCGTCATGCCTCCCAATCATATCGTGTTTTTGGCACGTGAAACCCCAGCAATTATTAGAGAGTTTTAGAATAGGGGCCTCAAACGTTTTGAGGCCCCAAAGAAATAGCGTCGAAGCCATTGCGCATGCGTAAGACGCCAACTGTGTTTGGTTTTGCGTCGGGCACGCTATTTCACCGATTTAGCGGCAACACCAAAAGCTTTCGTCAACAAACATGGCGGCGCCCATCGAAGCGACGGCTCTAACCCAGCACCTCACTGGGCTCGATTCGCGGTAACGCGTGATGTTCGTAAGCTAGGAGAAGTGATTGCGGTTATCGCTTTCTCTTAACTAACATGTGTAATGAAGATCTTTCTCTTAACTAACATGTGTAATGAAGATTGATTCATTAGACGCCGCTGATTCCGAATTAAATTGTCGATTTCATGGCTCGTAGGCCTAACACGGATGGACTTGGCTGGGTGAAGGTACGTAAAGTTGGTTACTCAAAACTAAGCGCAGCAAGTTGCTTGCTGCTAATAGAATAAGTTCTAAATTGTAATTAAACGCGAAATCACGATAATCTAAATTGCTCTTCTTATCATAAAATGGTATATTTTATTTTAATATTTATAACAGCTTTTCTTTGACGTCGTAGTGCCCAATACGCTATCCGCATATGCGAAACGCCTATTCTAAAACGCATCACTCCTACATGCCCCAACGCTAACACCCGCAAAGCTCTTTGGGGCCCCAAAGTTTGGGGGCCCCTATTTAAAAACTTTATTAGCACATTAACATGGTTTGCTTTTTGACAGTAACTGGCTTTTACAGCATAACCACTGTTATCAATTTGTTATTTACCTTTGCTCTTTGTGCGCCGTCGCGGCTTTTACCATTTCGAGCGAGTTACGTTCGGGACGTGCTCGTCGCCGAAAACAACTGCGCGCTTTTTAGACCTGTGTGCCATTTTGCGCAGTAAGCTTTTAAAGCTTCGCTTACACCGATTCAGACAGCGAGTGGCATCTGTTGTCTGACACTTAATTTTAACACATGTTCTTGCCGTGCTAGAGACCTAAGGTGGCGGCCAGGTTGATGTAAATGGACAGTATATAGAGCATGTACCAGCTAACCCGGGCCAAGCTAATTAAAACAACACAAAACGAGAAAACAAGAGAGGATGATGAGACAAATAACACGAACGCGAAAGACTTGTTTTAGCTCATAAAAAAAAAGAAGCCGTGAGCACGTCGCAGATCGCTGGACAGCTGAACTACGCCGTAGGCAGAGATGACGTGAGAGATCGATGATGCTAAACATTATTTTGTGTTTACGACAGCTAAAAAGCAGAGTTCGTAGTTCATATTACTGTAAATAACTAAAAATAATAACTTAGTACTATCTGTCATAAAATAAAAGCACTGATTTCGCTCTCTGCAGCGATTCGCTGGAACTTAAGAGCTTCTGGGCCCAACCGAAAAGTGTTCTGTGCAAGCATGATGTCACTGTTGTTGATGTCAAGGGCCGACCGTCACGGCGGCACGGACATTTTGTTACGACGGGTTGTGCAATAAAGGATTGCAGTAGTCGAATATGAAAATGTATACACAAATAAAACTGCAAATAAAAATGCCTATATTTGGCTACGAAATTTTTTGCACTTTTTTTTGGCTACATTCGGGCTACAACTTCTCTAGTTTTTGGCTACGCCACCTCGTCGGATCTGGCAACACTGAACGCGAGGCGCATGAAATGCGAGCCTTGATAATGACAGATTGTCGGTTAACTGTCAGAAAAATTGCTCAACTAGTGGATAGGAACAAGCATGCTGTGAATGCAATTTGGCGGACGATTTGGGTACGCAGCGAGCGTCTGCAAAGTCGGTGCCCAAAATTTTGACACAAGAATTCCAAGACCTGGCAACTGCACCAGGATAACGCCTTCGTTCATGCGGTTCATTTGATTATGTATGCATGTTATCACTTCACAGTATTTCAGTGGTTCTACGAGCTCCTTACCTTTCTCCCCATGCGACTCTTGGCTTTTCCCAAAAATTGAAAGACACCTGGAAGGAAGGCATTTGCAAACCCGGGAGGACACGAAGTGCATCGCGACGGCGGCCCTAGCAGCGCTTCCCAAGTAGGGGCACCAAGACTGTTTTGTGAAGTGGAAAGATCACGGGACTCGCTGTGTATGGAAGCAGGAAGGAACTACTGTAAAGGGGGTTAGAACGTCGAATACACCAGGCGACGCTTCTTTTTTCCATGGAGCACGGTCGGATAGTTTTCCGAGACAGATCTCGTAAAACGAACTGAAGGCCTGCAAAATGCCCTAGCGCTATTCAATCTAGGATGTAACGTGTATATTTGTAATGGCTGTTAGTTCATTGACTTTATTCGTATTGCATTTTCTGCTTAGCTTTCGTTCTCACATTGCGTTTTTTTTTTCCTCTCCCTTTCTTCGAACTACATCAGCAAGTTCGCGGAGTGAGAAGGCCAATTGCGTCCAGTCAGTCTCCTGCGTGAAAGCGATCAGCCTGTACGCAACAATACGGATCCCCCTCAATCAGTTTGGACTGGTGAAGTATACTGAACTCTCGCATCGCCGTTTGCTCACCGGGAAAAGGCTGAAAACTAGCGGATAAAGTTAAGGCCGAAGTTTCCATTTCTTGAATTTGAACCATAGCGCCGGTCCGTCAGCATGACGTCACGAATTTTCAAGTATCGTGGCGTGTTTGGAAAGTTTTTGTACAAAAATGTTATTTTTTCAAAACTGGCTAGGTCGAATTTTTAGTTTCTTTGAAATGCAATCTCGTCATTCCTCATCTTTGAACAATTAAATAGCCCCTACTAGACGCTGTGAAAATCCATGACATCACGAGGAGTTGGAGCGACAACTTTAAGCTGGCGGCGCCGCCCTTCTTTAGTTTCTGCACGATTTCAGGCTTCACTGTAAAATAATTTACAACCTTAAAAGTGAAAAAGGGTGTAAATGTGTCTATAACTCACACCCTTAGAGTGTTACTTATATAAATCACACCCTAAGGGTGTGAGTTATAGACACATTTACACCCTTTTTCACTTTTAGGGGTGGAAAGTATTTTACAGTGTATTAAGCCTTATGTCACGGTATACGAGAGACCTATCTGGCGTTTAAGTTCAGTTCTCTACCTACTTTCAGCTTGAGTAAATATTTTTGTAGTGTCGCTTGAAAACCACATGGTGGCACCATGCTTAAGAACGGCGGCAAATTATACTCACGATGTGCTTGACAGATGCGTGCGACGATCACCATGCAGTCGCGGTGTTTTTCATAGACCAAGCTGGTCGTTATCTTTCGTTTTCCAAGCGTTTATGCGCGTCGTCCAGATATTTAGCAGCAGAGGAACAAAAAGAGCAACGGTTGTCGTTGATGTACGCCTCCTCCCGTCACCCGTGCTCATGGTACATCCAACTACAAACGCGGCGTACTGAGTACCTTTAATCGCCTTGAGATGTGGGGAAAGTAACTAAATGAACAAAATCGGAGCAGAATGTGCATTGAGCCAGGAGTGTTGAACTACGTAGAAGTGAAGATTTTTCAGTAAACACTAAATCATGGCCAATCCCCTACATGTGGGTATGCGACACAACCACTCAGGTCGACAACAACAGCAAGAAAATGTTTCACTTATAACCAATTCATACATATGAGTGGGATCCACTGCTTTTTTTAAAGCTTTCATTTGTTTTTCTGTGGAAGAACGCCTGTCGCATTGCAAATGAAATCTTTTCAAGTACTTACATTCGACATGAAATAGATAAAAGTTAAATAATTAGCATAAATGTTGCCATTTGTGAGGCGCAAGCCACAAGCTGTGCGTGCCCGATCATACAGAGCACGAAGCGGAGCCGATGATATAAACCTCCTGCGTGACCTGCATGGGCAGGCTCGAAAGGTGCTCCAGAAAACATCACTGCACAAAATTTACGACATGCAGGCGGTAGAGCTGTTACCAATGCGTACGAATGCTTCGTGGTAACTGGGACTCTTATGTATGCTAGTTCTCTTTAAAAGTCATCGTTCTAAAGTACCCAGCATTTTCTGATTCTTCTGTTTGGATGGTCTGCTTTGTTATTTACTTTTTCTTGTTCAGGACGGGCAGACTGAAAAAAAAAACACATTGCAAAACACCACGAGCTGAATTCACAAAGCTTATCGCTCGTACGTGTTCTTGTCAGGCGACGCTAGAAATATGTCGAGCATCAGGGTTGGCTGGTAATTTGCACTCACGAACAATTCTAGCGTAAGAGCTTTGTGTGAATATGGGCCCAGGTTATTTGACACATGACAGTGATCGGATGTGTTCTCTGCTTCTATTCGCCCTGCTGGCTTTTCTTTCTTTTTTTGCATAATATTGCGGCTATACGCTTTAGAGCGAACTGTTCGCGCGGATAAGCTTGAATTGACAACTCCAGTGATTTCTGTTTTGCTTCTTCCTCATATGTTTGCGCCTCAGTGTGTTCTTTGCTCCGTTGTTCGAACACGCTAAGCCAGAAGTGGCACCTGGCCAGAGTTGTCGAGTGGCCTTTGCTGGACGCCGTCTATTCTGCTACACACTAAACAGATGACGTTGAAACGGCTCTTTTTCTGCTATTTCCTGTTATTTTTCTACCATTGTGGGTCCCGCCTCGCTCTTTAATGTGCCAACGAAAGGGAAGTTGGCCGATCGTCCGCTAAACACAGATGCGCTCGCGGCCCTGACAGCGGTTCCGTCAATAAACGCGGCGGTATGCGAGGACACCTTGCTGCTTCTTATGTGCTGAGCGACAAAACATCTGAAAACAACGCGAAATAGGTGAGCAAGAGAAAACGCATGGCCTCCGCGTCAAGTAGGTCAACTGCGATACCAACACGCAGTCGCATGGACCACGCAGCTCTGTTCGTGTCCGAAACACAGACAACAACGGGAACGACCTTAACAGACAAGCTATCGCTGTGTCTCTTGACATTTTCGTTCCGCGCTAGACCTTATATGTCAGAATAAATATTCGTCAGAGTGACCTCCCGAGGGATGTTATACAGAGCAGCGTGTCTTGCATTTTGAGCACGATCAAAGCACTGAGAAGCATCAGTGCCCGCTGCCACACTTCATAACACGATGACGTTATTGTGTCAGTATCGTTAAAGACGTTGGCATTGATGTTGGAGAGCGAAAAACGCAAGTCCTCTGTGCTTAGGCAAAGCGACTGTAAGTGTCATGTGTACTGCAACCGGTGAGTTAGAATTATTTGTGTACAGAACCAACCACAAAAGTTCATAGAGCGCATACCTCCCCCCATCCTTTTTTTTTTTCGATTAAATTATTTCGCGGCTTCTCTAGTCAGCCAGCCTGTGTAATACAGGTCCAAAATGCGATAATTATACGCAGCAGTATCGACTGAAATATTCCATTCGAGGATAGATGCATGTAGGTGCATTTTCTTGGATGAACCCCCCACCCGCTCCACCATTTTTCTTTTTTAATTCCGTGCTATGAAAACTTCGGCAGTTGGGGTTACATATACGGACAAACGACAGCACAAACTAGAGCGAAGCGAAACAGTTCAAATAATGTTACGAGGAAACAGGGTAAATTAATCTAACTACAACGCAGTACAGTGCTGCGTAGACATCGACAATGCCGGCAAACATAAACGATGTGGGAAAGCACTACGGGTAGGCGTTGTCTCGTCGTGTTCTTGTACACACTCATAGTTGCAGAAGCATGCATGCTACAGTAGAGAGATAGCCCATCCCTGCAAACGAATGATAGCTACCGCGGATGGAGCCACTCTTCTTTGGCCTTTCCATCGTCTGGAGCACGTTTTTGGAGTAACTGCGATGAAAACACCCAAGATTTATTTTACTTTCCATGTTCTTATGTCCTCTTATTCGATTAGTATACCCTTGCCATATTAGGTCATGAAAGAATGTAATTACTTTTTTTCGCGTTAAACTAACGACACCAATTTCTGCCAGATCGACTCAGACAAGAAATAGAAGAAAAGGCTGAAATAAGCACGTTTTCTGTATGTGCAAAACAAAAACCCATGCTAACGCGACCGCCGCTATAACTTTACTGTGACAGGGCAGCGGCCGGCGCGCTGTCGCAGCGCTAACCTAATTAACGTAGATGACCATAAAGACGTCTATTCAACAGTGACAAGGAAAGGAATTACGTTCACTTTGGCTGGTGTATGGCACCTGGTCCAAAAGGGTTTAGCTCATTGCGAATTCACACCTACCTGCAGGTGATATCCATTGGTCCCCTCATAAGGCGCGGAAACTCCACAGGCTGTCAAGGCTTATGCATCCTCAAGTCCAATCGCTGCCGTAAGCGCCGGCAGCACCAGAAGGGCTTACGTTGTCCACCGTCACGGTCGTCCGTCAGTCCGTTCATCCAGCCAGCCAGCCAGCCAACCAGCCTCCTACGCCGTGGTGCTGGCGTTGCCTACCACCTTGAGCCGCTGGGTACATGCTCGTGTTCGCGGTGCCATCGTGTCACTGCATCGTCCTCAGTCTTGCTTCGTCATCCGACTCTCGCCTCTAATTCTCGCGTACTACCTGCGTTCCCGTTAAGAAGGCCCGCGTATCTCGGCTCCAGAACACCGGGTGGTGGCTTCCTCCGTGCGAAGTGATTGCAGATGAAGTTCCCCACGAGCGTTGATTTCCAATCGCCGGAGAGCTACGCCCCGCCTACTCGTTCGTCCCCACGCTCGCACCCGACTTTCATGGCCCTTCTCCTATTTGCTAGGCCATTTAATCTAGAACTCATCCAAAAAGCCAAATCGCTGGTTGAGGCACACCGCCGCTGGGTTGACGACATAGCCATCTATCTGCATACTTCGATTCCCGCAGTACATGGGAGCTGCATAATTATATATGCAGACTGTACATAGACGCCCGTCGATCGGGGGATGTGGTATCAGCAACTCTAGGCTTTTCTGTTCTTAATCTTTATTTTAATGGTTTGCGCTGATTGTTCGGGAACCCGCAGAATAACTCCATGAAGGGTGTTCTGTATTTTTCATCTAAATACTGTGACCCCCCCCCCCCCCCCCCGTCTCATCAGAGGAAGACGTCCAAATTTGCATGAACTGAGCCTTAAGGCTCTTTAGGTATGACTTTGTTGTCACAAGTGTTACCGGAGGCATTTAATAGTTCAATCAGATGTGTATTAAGGCAAGTAACGGTGTCAAATGTCGTAAGCAATTTTTTTTCTTTGAGAATCTCCCTGTTTTTAAAGCATTTGTAGAAAACACATGCATAAAACATCGTATCCCTAAGTATGCAGAAATCTTAGAGAAACTAGCGATAACGGGAAGCACGTCAATCTGACTAAAGAAATGTGGAGGGAAGCGCGGATCAAAGTTGGAGTGGGGCTCCGCCAAGACTCGGAACTAAGTTGTCTGCCCTTTGATCAGCACGGTGATGGACGTTCAGGCGGAGCAATGCGCTGAAGAATCGCCGCTGATGGCGCTTTTGCACATCACACTCTGATCAAGGCCAAAGCAAAGAATTCAAAATAAAAAAAAGAAAATTGGATTCCTGCAAGAACAATTTGAAAGAGAATGTCTAAGAATCAGCAGGATCAAATGAGAATAAATGGCCTGCAATACGAAAAGTCACACATGCGAACACCTCAAATGGACGAAGAGACAATCCGGAGTTCAACTCAAGTATCTCGGCACAACGGTTGATTCAGAAGCAGACGTGTCGAAGGCCACGTACCGATGGCTGTGGCAAGACCAACAATTTTTTTAGGATGAGAATATTTATACAGAGACATTTAATATGAAAAGGTCTGAGGTGTTTCAAATAAGGATGCTCTGACAGATTCGTGGCGTGACCAGGAAGGTTGCAGCTTGGTGCGACATTTTTCTGAAAGTGGTAAAGGTCGATAATCAAGAAGAAATTTAAGAAGAATAGCTTGCTCTCTTAATCTAAAGGTCCAAGAAACCCGTTCCCAAGAAGAGAATGAATATCGTAGACAGAGTAAAACAGCAATGGCATGCTGCCATCGATGGTCATTCCAAAGCTTCTGATTTCAAGCTGAAACGAGCAAAATTATCAGACAACGTGAACGTAAGCCAACGAAAAAGTGTGCTTCGTGTACAAATGGGGCTGAGCTGTAGGAACTACAAGTAAATTGTTCAGATTTTTCTTTTAGATGATGCACAGGAAGGCGAGGTTACACGTGCCTGCTAGACATTTGCGTTATGACATGCATGCAAGTATAGTATACCTTTTAATTCGATGTTCTTTGCCTGTGCGCTTCCCTTTCTGCTACATGCTTTTGCAAATCCTGCCATGTGTCAACCGATGAGAATCGTTTATCAGTTCGCTTGATGTGCGACGCCGTCGGTCATCACTTGCACACGCGGATTTGTGATGGCAATGTTTGAGTTCTCCTCGTAAAAAGCTTCGAATGCGCCCTGCGCTACGGCGTACGCTAATTTTATTTCTATTATTCATCATCTCATGCGTGTTCCTCTTCGTCTTCGTGGAATACACATTTGTAGAGCCTGCTTTTAATAAAATAAGAGTACTTCGTGAAAGCTCTCATCTATCCCATGCTACATCATTTTCCAAGTGAGACTATAATGACAGCGTTCTTTGCTTTTTACGAACCTCGTCCTTTTCTTTAATTGCACGAAAGAAGCGTTCGTGCAGAAAGCCTAACTCAAACCGTCCATCTCTTGTTGATTAATTCTAAATAATCCACAGCCTGTTTAGTGACACCTACGGCTCAGAGTAATGTCAAATATTAAGTATTGCTTAGCTGTGACACCGTCGAACCACATCATCCTAGGGAAGCGATAAGATACTTCCTCTATAATATGAAATTTGCCGAGGTGAGAAATTCAACGTATATGTAGCAGAAGGAAGGAAGCAAGAGAAAGGCAGAAGGCAGGGAGGTTAACCAGAATAACGTCCGGTTGGCTACCCTACACCGGGGGAATGGGAAGAGGGAACACAAAGATGACAGAGAGAGACAGGAGGGAAGGAAAGAAGGGAAATGAAGTTCTCCAAGCAACGCATAGAGACAATAACGGATCGGCTTCGAGTGGAAATGGCGTACACAAATAGCTTTATCTACAGCATACATTGAGTTGTTCGTTTTCGGGTTTTATATTATTTTTTAATTCAAAGGGTGAAAATTGGATGCTCTTTTTCAAGCTGACAATTAAGGAGGAATAGGGTTTTTTGTGGAATCATTCCGAAATTCGGGGGTTTTTTTCGGGTTAAATTCACAAATCTACGAAGTAATACACTACATTCGTTTTTTTTTTTCTTTTTTGGTTTTTTTTTAATCGGAAGGCATCACGAGCTCCTAATGCTAACGAGTTAAAGCTGTTTCAAGCTGGTAATTAGGGGGACACCAGGTTTTTCTAGCAAATACTCCAAAGTTGGGCTTTTGTTTGCAAATTAATAAGTATAAATGACAGTAAAGAGCACTCATAACTTTTAGGAAATGAAACATTTTATTCACGAAAAGCTGGCAATCAATTTTTTACACATCCTAGTTAACATACATTATCATCTGCAAGCACAACATGTCGGTTTCCATCGGAGACCTGTCCGATCTTTGAACGTATCTCAGCTCAGAGAAAGTTCTCTCGATATCACAGCTTCCATTAATTAGCTAGGCAAAACAACGCCAGTGCAGTATTTGCCAGCCTAGGGTAGCGAGCGGTAGAGTCATGCCAATACCAAATTAGTTCGACAGCTGTGTTAGCGGGGCTTGCTTCCAGCAAGTACTGGTTAAACACGTCGTGAAGCGAATCCACGTCGTCGGTCACGGGAATGACGAGAGGTCGGTATACTCATCAAATGACTGGCTCAGCAGACGCTTTTGGAATGGATCCAAGACGGCTCCCAATTTCCATAACGGTATAGCTGGTTTTCGTCTTTGTCTGAGACGTGCCGTACTATTTTGTGGCGAGTTTCGTGCAAAACTCTTTGTTTGGTTTTGGAATTCGGGGTGAAATCGGGTTCAACCCGATTCTCCTTAAACATTTTCTGGGTGTAAAAATAGGGTAACATCGGGTTTTACCCGAAAACAAACAACTCTAAGCATACGCCCCCGTTACTCCTCCCGAGTGCTGTTGAGGCCATGAAATCAAGAACGTATATCAAGTCTCCTTTTTAAGTACGCCTATTGGCTGCTTTGTTGTTTTGCAGCCAAGCTAAGTCGACGTCGCTCGTGTCTCGGGGTGACGCACCAATCAAAGACGTGCACTCAACGCAGTTCCCCGTTGTTCCTCGGCGCGTGAAATCTGAGCGGACCGGAGCGTAAGCCAGGGTCAGCTAAAATTGTCTGATAAAGCAACGTCATAAGCTAATCTGGCCACGTGTACCATATCTGTACACTTGGGCTCATGATAACGCCACGTATGCTTCTCTGTCACGTGGCCTATATCGCCCACCGCTCTCGCCTGCTATATGTGTCTATATATACTGGATGTTTTTTTTTTTACCATACCCAATGTTTAAAAATTGCCATTTAAAAGCAGCGTAATTGTAGTCTTTGAACTGGATTACACGAAGCGGCAGATATTACTCGCACGAGAAATCGAAATGCATAATTAAACAAAGATTAAAAATTAACAAAGTTGCATTTAAATTAATCGGTTTAGTGCACATTTTGCAATTTGCCAATAGCTGGTGAGTTGGCAAGGCATATCCACTTGGAGCAAATACTGAGAATGGCATCAATTTTGAGGTACGCGCCGTCAAACTTGCCATGAGAACGCACTGTTTAATCGACTTACTTATTATTGTGATATCAATTATATGAACACTCAAAGAGTATTTCTGCCGTCGGCGTCGCCGTCGCCATGAGGTTCCGTATGACGTCAACGGCCATGAAATCGTCGCCGCGCGTCGGACGCTGTATGTGCGAGTGAAAGGGCGCGAGGGACGCGCGCTTTCACGGGGAGCGAACGCTCGGCGCAGAACAAACGCGCGTTATGCGCCGTGCTCCCTGAAGGGCTGCAGAATTAAGCGTCTCTTTCCTCCTTTACAATCACCATATATTTAGAGCAAACGTGCCTTTACTAAGTCTTTTGCGTTCCCAATCGGATGGGCCGACGACGCCTCGTGGGATGACTGTGGTAGCGAGGAGACTCTTCAGCACCTTCTCTGTCACTGTCCTCGCTACAATTTACAGAAACGATCGCTCGTACACGCGATAGCGCGTTTTGACCAAAGACCTCTAACATAGGAACTTATTTTAGAATGCCGACATCGCAAGCCATCGCAGCGGAGGGCGACGAGGGCACTGCTGCAGTTTCTAATGGCAACAGACTTGAACAAGCGGCTGTAGCTCGGACAGATGTTTATAGTGCTGCAAGTGCTACTGTGCTGTGCCACCTGTGACCGATTGTGATTGTGTATCTGTGCTCCTTTCTTTCTCTATCTCTACTATCCTGTCTCTTTACCTCCCCCTCCCCTCTCTCTCCAGCGTAGGGTAGCAAACCGGATCTTCCCATCTGGCTAACCTCCCTGTCTTTCCCCTTTCTTCTGTCTCTCTCTCTCTCTCTCTAGAGCAAACGCGACTTCTTTCGTCGCGCAAAAGGCCGTCGGAGGAAGGGAGGGAGGGAGGGAGGGAGGGAGGGAGGGAGGGAGGGAGGGGAGGCGACGTTTAGCTGCGGCACCAAATGCATATTTATGTAAAAACGTTGCCAGGCGAGAAGGGGGTAGAGACTTCCGACGCTGCTCGACGAGTTTCCCGTTCTGATCTCGTCGAAAACCTCGGAGCCGCCCCCAGAGGCCCTGACAACAGTCACCAACACCGCGCGCGTTCGGTGTGAACGCGGACAAAACGGCGACGGCGTCAACAACAGTTCTGCGCGTTGCTGATGCTGCTGCATGTCCAAGTTTATACAGCTGATAAAACTACTATCCTTACTCCGTATAGCTCTCCACTAAGTTGCTATCGCAATTGATGCTTCGCCTTCCGGGTGAAACAGCTAACATTTTTTAGGAGCTAGAACGTAGTTTTATGCATGAAAACACAAAAGCAACTGGGACGCCAATGTATTTCGTCGCCATCTTCGGAAATTAATATCTCGAGACTAGTGCCATTCTTCAAAATCGTTCCAAGTGGATACGCCCTGCGAGCTGACTGGCCACAATTCGCAAATCGCAATATGTGCTATATAGTAAATAATTTAAAAGTTAATTAGTTAACTTTTGTGAATTATTAAAATATGCTTGTACATTTCTCTTGCAAGTAATGTCCGCCCCTGCGAGTAATCCAGCTCAATGACTAAAATTATGCTATCTGTCCCAGGGAATTTTTAAAAATTCTGTATGATCTAAAAGAAAAAAATGAAAAACGACCCTAATCCTTGACTTAGGTGTCTGCTAGTGGCACTCGCACCTCGGTGTTGGTGTACCTTGGTGTAGGGCGGGAAACCGAACTCGGAGGAGCGAGCGAACGGAACTGGCGGGAAAGCGCCACGCACAGAGGTGCGGGCGAAGGAGCGAAGAAGGGCGAGGACGGCGCGGCGCGTGGCCCCCTAGCGGACGGCGCACGAAGCGCACCATACGCGCCCCTCTGCCGCAGACGTGAGAGCATGTAACGAGCGACGGTGCGCGCGAGCGAGCGACGGAGCAGGTGCTCGCCGGGAGAGAAGCGAGAGAGGAGGGAGAGGCGTCACCATTCCGCTGTGTTAGGCAGGCGTTCATTCCGTGTCAGGTGGTGTGTAGCTTTAATTAGTTTGTTCTTATTTTAACTAGTAATGAGCGGGTACCCCTGGTTTAAGTTTGACGGCACTGATGACGTAACTTCTGATATTTCGCGGGAACCTGTACTGATACGGTGGGTATCTAAAGTGCACGACTGTGCGCTTTGGTGTACGGCAATTAGACTTTCCTTATTTGTTCCTAATTAACGCTGACATTTCATTAGCTCTTTACTGTACTAAACCTGTGTTCTGATGTCATAGCTATAAGTACAGCCATCGATATCTACCTGTTTTTATTTTTAATTTCGTCCCACCTATGTGGCAAACCGAAAGTCGGTCCCTAACCGGAAGTTGCTCGGCGCTCGTGCCACTAAAGAACATCCGGTATGTACGCCTGCCGCAATGCCGGTGCGAGCATTCCCATCTGCAACAGTCTGTCTGCCATTATGTTTGAGCAGCTAGGTTGGTGCAACATGGAGTAAAGCATTGTTTCAGTATTATCTGCACCTTTTCCGCGGAAGGGCGCACAAACAGGACAGCCACGTCACAGTCAAAATGAAGTCACAGGTGCTATACACGGTTTCAAGTCCCGTGCTCGGTCGTTGACGCGCGTCTAGTTTGGCCTACATAGGTCTTCCCACACGATAGCGGTATTTCATATATACAACGCCGTCGCACATTTCACGTAAGGTCTGTTGTGCTTCTCGCATCCGAGCTTGTTGTCAAAGCGGCTGATGCGCGGATACAGCCCAGCTAACTTGCGTGGCGCCGAGAAAACAACGAGCACACCGTACTTACTCGCGACGTTTTTAAGGTTGTGGGATGACTTGTGAACGTCCGGCACCACAGCTTAGAGCACTGCACGGGCCGATTTTTTCAGCCCGGGCCCGATTTTACGTCGGGCTGCCCGCCCGAGCCCGACAAAAAGTTTTATGGCGAGACCCGGGCCTGGCCCGAGCCCGGAAATAATCTACGTTACCGGCCCGGCCCGCCACCTGTTTACCTTACGCCCGAGCCCGGCCCGAGACCGAAAAAGACCACTGAGTGGCATTAAAAAAATAAAATACAGAAGAGAATGAAAGCAATTTCTTCTTAAGGCATAAATACATGTCATAGGCAATTATGAACACCATTTGAGCGTCATGAACGCAAATACCAGCGCGCGAAGTAGTACGGATGACCCTGCCGAGCATTATCGCCAGCAGTTTCTAAAGGCGCGACTTTGATGCGGCCCAATCCACTTCTATCGCCACGCCGCCACAGTATTTGTCCACGTCGGGCGCCTCACTGCAAAGCATGCGCCGCCCCAGCCGCTCGTCCCACTCAACCGTATTCTAGTACACCCTAGCCGAAGCGCAGCCACGTCAGGTCGTGAGCGCTGCGCATGGATGGAGTAAATTGAGAAAGAAAGCTTCTCGTTCCTCCATGGTGCAGCGTAATGCGCTGCTACTAGGCGGCCGGTTGAGAACATGCGTACAATCATGGATGGACGCAGTGCCATATTTCAGCCGCGTGACCAATTATCTTATCTTACCAGTCAACGTTTTACCAATTGTCCTTTGAAGAATCAGCAAGTCGCGAACGCGCTTACACCACGCTGAAAGCATAATTACATTGATTTAGTTAAGGAATACAATGGCATCCTTTGGTTTGAGGCGACTTCGGTCTTTCGGGACTTTTACATTCTGTTCAAACAGCTCAAAATACGACGGAAGAAGAAAAGCGAAGTACACAGGACTAGCATTGCTAGCTTCCAGCTGCGCCGGGGCAACATGTTTTTCAGAGTCGAGACGCACGAGGATTACTCGCTGCACGTTACATGCACACCACCAGAAAGTCCGAGCCCGGCCCGGGCCCGCGTCGAAATACCCGAGCCCGGCCCGGGCCCGGGTCAAAAAGCCCATGCCGTGCCCGAGCCCGGCCCGAGCCCGGCCCGAGCCCGTGAAAGAACTGTCCTACGCGGCCCGACCCGGCCCACGGGCCGGGCCCGGGCTTTCGGGTAAGCCCGAGCCCGTGCAGTGCTCTACCACAGCTGGCTTGCGTGGTGGTGTACTGCCAGCATACATGGTAATTGTGGAAAGCGCTCGCTCTGTTCCTTCTTACTCCCTCCTATACTAAGTCTTTATTTCCACGTCGCGCTAATATGTACCCCCCTAGACGTGCCTACAGCTCACGCCCCGAAATAGTAGTTTTGAACGGAGAAACATCCTTATCGAGTGTAAAACCTTGACGGGGTGCAATTTATGCAACCATGATGGTAGGCAGGATGGCATGCAGCATCGTATGCAATTTGGAGATCACGAACTGACTACATCCTAGCTCTAGAAAACGCGACACCGGCTTGGACCCACTTTTGTGATGCTTTTTCGTATACAAGTTCACTGTTCCCTGCTTAATAGCGAAGATGAGTTTAGTAAGAGGTAGCAGGCGTAGCAGAAGCGCCTGCAGCAGAGAATGGTCTTTATGCAGATTGTGATTCCATCTCTCTCTCTCTGGGTTAGGGAACCTGTGAAAAATGCTTCAGTGCAAGGTACTTGCTATGTTAGAGAAAATTAATATGCGGAATAATTATGCGTGCTCGCCTGGGGCACTTTCGTCTGCAAGAAAGCTGCTGAAATCTGTGATGTATATGTTTCTCCTGGTTATAATATAAAAAGAAGGTGCTCCAATCCGGATCACTGAAACAAGTATCCGTGGCCTAATGCTCAAAGTATCAGTTATCAGGCTACTGGGCTAGAGGTGCTTTGTTTGAATCCGGCCGTTGGACAACGTTATGTACGTTTGTATATATATATATATATATATATATATATATATATATATATATACACGGTGGGATCTCGTTGATACGGTTCTGCATAATACGTTTTTTTTTTCTTTTCCTGGCCAACGTCCCATAGGAGCAGTGTATTTTCATTCGCTCACTGGGATCGCGTTTTCAGCTGGAATTGGATAATACGACTGCAGAAGTGGGCTTTCACTGGTATTTCTAAAACTAATAGCTATATATACCGGTGTACTAGCCTAGATAATATTTCCACGACCCACGAACAACGTGTTAGGCCCCAGCCAAACTGGAGGACAAACGCAGGCGGCGGTAAAACGTTGCTGCGGCACTGCGGCCACACCGACTGCGGTTCGCAGCTGCTTAGTTGAGTAAGGAAACGGCGGCTTCTTTTTGTAACTTCTAAAACTTTTTTACGGACATTGAAAAACTCAGCGCACACTGATGAGTTATTTCAACGTTGCTGAATAAAAGTAAGTTGGCTGCGGTTTGTGTGGCGTCGAGCGATGCTGCTCCGCATAACGTATTCTTGGTTTAAGCGCGAAAGAACACGGATGGTGGCAGAAGACAGGACAAGCGCTATCCTGTCCTGTCTTGTCCTGTCTTCTTCTGCCACTGTCCGTGTTCTTTCGCGCTTAAACCAAGAATATGTTACCGTACTAACTTGCCCAACTCTCCATCCCTTTGCCGCATAACGTGTTATGCGGAGCAGTATCACTCGATACCACACGAACCTTTGGTATTGAGTTTGTCACCGAGCATGCCGCGCAAGTTGGAATCAGCTAGCGCAAGGCAGGGGTAATTGGAGATCGCAGGGAGATTCCTTCGTCCTGCAGTGGACATAAATATAGGATGATGATAATGATGGTGCCTATTTTCATACTCCTTGAGCTTGCTTTGGATAATACAATTTTCGGATTATGTTTTATTTCCCGGTTACCGTGGCGATCGTATCGACGAGATTGCACTATATATATATATATATATATATATATATATATATATACAGTGTGTAAGGGGGTCAGGTTACCTCAAGCCGGGTCTGTGCGGCTTTTTTCCCTCATCCACCTCCATTTACCGCTCCTCTGTAAGTGTGTGGGTGTGTACATGGAAATCAATAAATCAAAAGTCAAATATACATTTCTACGAGAAGAAAGGGAACCGAGGGGCCCGATTTTTATTAATCATATCATAAGAAGCCAACAAACAATGACACCAAGGACAGAATAGGGGAAATTACTTGTACTTACTAATTGAATTAAATAAATGACCAAGGAGAACCAAGGAGAAGACGTGGGATCGTTCCCCAGCTGTGTACTGTTCTTTTTTCATCCATTTTCATTTATTTATCATTTCTTTAATTCAATTAGTAAGTATAAGTAATTTCCCCTGTTCTCCTTGGTATCACTGTTTGTTTGCTTCTTATGATTAATAATAATCAGGCTCCTCGGTTCTCTTTCTTCTCGTTCATTACGTAACAAGGGCTCGAATCCGGCAACATTGACGCCTTCAGGTAGCATATGTGGGTTTATTGATCCGTTGTCATCACCCAAAAAGATCACGTGCTCGTGACGCCTGCGTCAGAAAGAATGTTCCACATCCGCCGCCATGGTTTGTGAGTGGTGACGCTGGCTAACACTCCCACGGTTAGTTCTAGTTGTAAAACATCATCATCATCGTCAGCCTATATTTTATGTCCACTGCAGGACGAAGGCCTCTCCCTGCGATCTCCACTTACCCCTGTCCCTCGCTAGCGTATTCCAACTTGCGCCTGCAAATTTCCTAACTTCATCATCCCATCTGGTTTTCTGCCGACCTCGACTGCGCTTCCCTTCTCTTGGTATCCATTCTGTGACTCTAATGGTCCCCCGGTTATCCATCCTACGCATTACATGGCCTGCCCAGCTCCATTTCTTGCGCTTAATGTCAACTAGAATATCGGCTATCCCCGTTTGTTCTCTGAACCACACCGCTCTCTTCCTGTCTCTTATATGTATAGAACTTCTATATTGCCAGGCAAAAAGAAGGGAAGATTACAATTGGAGGGAAGCCAGAACACTATATGTCTAACAAGATACAAAAACAAAGAAACCACTGAGCATCATCGAATCAAACGACACTTCGAAAAATGATCTCATGGCGCCTGCCGGATGGCGCCTGCTTCCCGCAAGCGCCTGCCATTGTTTCATCATCCAGACAGCGCCGCAACGTTTCCCGTGACGTAGTCAATTCCCACGGGCGTCGCCTGACACGGGAGACAGTCGGCATGCCACTTGGTTGCGGTAACGCTCATTCACACTAGGCCGACACGACACCGATTTAGGTCTGCCGACTGTTGGCGACCGCAGTTTACAGGACGGAAGACGCTGTGGCCAATGGTTTAAATGAAGGGAAACGCTGTCGCCAACAGTCGGCAGACCAAAATCGGGGTCGCGTCAGCCTAGTGTGAATGAGCCTTTAGGAAACCTGCACACGCGCGCGACTCCGGTGTCACGCGCGTATCACCTGCGCTCTACCTGTCTGCCTTCGTTTTTAGCGGTGATTCTTAGCAGCGCATGTTCAGCGGAGTATACCATGACGTCATAATGTACCGGTAGCTGGTTCGCTGTGATTGCGCGTCCCCGCTGAGAGATAGAGAAACATTTATTGGATTCCGGAACTACTTGGAGAGAGAGAAATAGAGAGAGATGTACTGAATAGGGCTGTGCGAATAGTGATTTTTGATACCGAATCGAATACGATTCGAATAGTGTAAGAAGCGAATCGAATCGAATATCGAATAGCTTTCGAATAGATTTCGAATAACGAACAGCCATTGTCACAATTAATATAAAGCGATGTTTACATCTTAAAATTCTTCAGCTTAGCACGTTTCTGTCATTACATATAGCACGTTAGGAAGCATTGTTTATCAAAAGCACAAATGGAGCATTAGGAGCAAACTTCTTCGCATGCACAGGACTCTTCATAAAGTGCTAATGAGCGCGGTATAGCTTGTAAAGCATGGCTACCAAAGCGACGTAGCCTGCTCTATCACTCAAGTTCTCATGTTTTATGTCTATACTTTGTCCACTGGGGTGAACATTTACCGTACTTTTACTCCAGTTTAATGTTTAATTGGATGCAGCTGATGTTTCGAAATATTCGAAAAGTATTCGAAAAATATTCGCATTTACGAATAGTGACTATTCGATTCGAAGACCGAATTGAATAAGACACTATTTGATTCGTTATTTGCAAGTTTCAAATATTTGCACTCCCCTAGTTCTGAGTGATGCTTGGCTACTGCACGAGCGGCCGCTAGTGGCTCTATATGTGTATACTCTACATAGTCTGCACGCATAATGGATGGGCGCGATGGAGAAGCAGCCCGCGATGGAACTATATATCAAACATCACAAAATGAAATCGAAATATATATATTTTACGATAATTCAAAGGGTAGTGCACTACTTCTTGAAGCCAGATCGGGGTTATTGAAGAGAAAATCTGCCGATCATGACGATGCATGCGTAGGGTGTGGAAATAGCGCAGAAATTACAGACCAAATTCTGTATGCATATAGCGTAATCCATTGAGAGGTAAATGAGGACGTAGTTATTCTGCATGAGGCCATGGACATTAAGGATAATAGATGAAATAGCAATGAATCTGCAGGGGAGAATAGTAAAAGACGGCTGCAGTATTAGTGGCGTAAGGATAGGGTGCCCACAGAGTGAAAATAAGTTCTTATAGAGTAATAAATTTTCATCATATTCGTTTGCATGTTAGCACGAACCATGGTTCTTAAGGGTTTGATAATAAGCGCTGAATAATAGTAAAACTAAGGACCCTAGTGATCAGCCACTACCCCGTTTTAAAGGGAATACTCATAATAATTATCCACTCTCACCAGCCCGCAGTGCAATAAAGGGAAAGGCCGGATGGCGTGAGCACTTCGAACTCAGAAAAGGCATACAAGAATAGTTCAACACAGTCCACAAATATGTACGACTTCATACATTAATGTGGAAAGTGGAGAAGCATATATGGGCTATGCAGTACAAAGTGTAGTGTGTTGAATAACGAATATATATATTGTTACGGGTAACTCTCCGTGAAGAGAGGGTTTATTGGGACGCAACCGACGGTCTTGAGCACCAGCCGAGGTTCCGCTATCGCTAGGCGAACGTCGTCTACTTAGTTATAAGGCAGGGCGGAATGAGCCACGAGCCAAAACGCGTCATTTTTAACTTACCGCTCTCTATTTTCTAACTGCTCGATCTAGGTGCCACGATATCTTACCTACAGGTGTGCCTACATATTCGCTCTACTTGACTAGATAACCATCATGATTAGGCGATGGACATTAAAGAAGAAAAGTGCGGACATTAGACTGCCGCAAGGAACTCTACTTCGACAACGGGCAGTCCATCTGCCCAAGTTCTTCATGTCGTTGCTGTATGTCGCGAGTAACAGTTATTTCCACATTCCTGAACAATCTGGAAATCATCATCATCTGCATCAGCCTATATTGATGTCCACTGCAGGACGAAGGCCTCTCCCTGCGATTTCCAATTACCGCTGTCTTGCGCTAGCTGATTCCAACCTGCGCCTGCAATTTTCCTAACTTCATCACCCCACCTAGTTTCCTGCCATCCTCTACTTCACTTCCCTTCTCTTGGTACTCATTCTGTAACTCTAATGGTCCACCGGTTATCCATCCTACGCATTACTTGGCCTGCCCAGCTCCATTTTCTTTCTCTTAATGTCAATTAGAATATCGGCTATCCCCATTTGCTCTCTGATCCACGCGGCTCTCTTC
Source organism: Dermacentor silvarum (assembly GCF_013339745.2). Lineage (NCBI taxonomy): Eukaryota > Metazoa > Arthropoda > Arachnida > Ixodida > Ixodidae > Dermacentor > Dermacentor silvarum. Next base: position 181,734,696 of record NC_051154.1, on the reverse strand, counting down.
CTGTCTCTTCACGCCTAGAAATACCACCCGCTAAATGTGCAGTGCAATTCTGGACTCCCTAAAATAGCACGTGTGAGCCTGCAGTAACATAGTTCGCCATCTACAACCACTGCGGCCTTTCAGCGAGCAAGTCAAGTGTACTTCCACTATACAATGAAACGCCACAAATTTTCAGTCACGGATGTCAGATTTTCGGCACTTTGTATTTATGAACAAGCTTCCATTGTTATTTATGCGTGAACTTCATTTGTAAAATACAGTTTTACTGTCGGGTTACGAATCATTTGTTTCTTCAATATGCACTAAACGTTCTGAAGTTCTTCATATCCTCAAGAAACTCACGTGTGCTCAACAAATAGTGCAGCGTGACAACGACCGTCAGTACGCGTGTCTCCGTGTACAAAAGAAGGTGTCATTCACTCTGATAGGCGCCACCATATAACGGCTTGGCCAGTAGATACTAAAAGACCTACTTATGAGAGCGGCTGCCTCCCTTCGGATTATTATGAGTAACCGTCTGCTCTGGGGAAGCTTCAAAACCAATCAGAGAGGCAGAATACTGGTTGATCTTGATTCCGAGCTCGCACTGAGTGCTTTGAATGATAGCAGCCCGAGTTACCTCAGCAAGTTTACTTGTAGCCGCTACTTTGGCTTGACGTTTGTGTCGCAAAGCCCAAGGCTCAATGTTCATTGGTTCTTGGATATTGAAACTCGCAGCATGAATCATATTCCTACGTATCTGACTGTATTAGGCCTCATTGGTTCGTTGTCACCTTCGCTCCCAAGGCACACTGGAAATAATATCTAATTTTCGTGGAGGAAAGGTGTAATGAAAGGGACATAGACTCTCTGTGAAGGTTTGGTTGTGCAAGCAATGGAAGTTTCTGCACGGACGTATTAGACACCTGCAACACGCATTCATTTAGACTTCAAATCAAAGAGGTTTTCTGCGATCCGCCAGAAGGCTGATCGATGGTATACAGGCATACGAAGTCCATATATAACTTCAGGGAAGCCCGGTGCCTTCAGAAGAATGTTTAACGCCATATTACCAAACTTAAAGTTCAAATGGCGCAGAGCTTTTGCGAATCGTTCAACCCTCGTATGCCGCTATCACCTATACAGATAACTCTTCGGAGTCTTTTCTCACTTGAAGAACAACGTCATACCTTCACTGCACTGGCCCCACCTCAGAACCGTTGAGATATTGACGCCACTGGTGAAATTTGGGCGAAGGTTCATGGAGACGCAGTTCAACTGGCCGACCTCTCCCTACATGACCTTCCTGACCTAGGAGACCAGTATGTGTAAGTGCCATTCATGTGGAATTAAAGCCACTCTGTCTACCTGCTGGACTTGATCACTACGCCCCGATATCATGCTGCGTTGCCTTACGTCACCAAGGCCTCAAACAAAGTGCTCCGTATTAATATCTTCAATCTATCTTCGCATGACGGAATAGTCACTGAAGATTTGAAGTGCAGCCGCCTCGTGCCTCTATGAAGCCTGAAAAGTCCTTGCTAGAACTGGTATCTTATCTCTTAACTTGAGGAACAGAAAACCACGCATACACAAAAATGGGGACAGACATACATCACTGCGCTGAAATTACACCATTATTTGCATGATACGCGATATATATATATATATATATATATATATATATATATATATATATATATACATGACAAAATATGCGTTGCGCATGGCAACTACCTAATTCACTATCGGTGCCTGAAGCTTGCACTAATAAGAAACATTACTTCCTTGTCAAATCGCAAAACAAGGTCGCGCTTATACACAGAGCAACTAGTATGTCATTCATTTATGCTCCGGTTATTTCTTGGTCAAAGTCAAAGTGACCTTCAGTATTACGTGGGAGATAAACTTGCAGGCTGGTAGAACTACGACGGGATCACTGTGCATGACGGTGCTTTGGAAGATTCGGAAGCAGCATGCAAACTACGAGCAGCTAGCAAAAGTGGATGATTGCACGAAAGTCTGTCCATTTGCTTGCACCGGACACTCGTTGTTCTTGAGAGAGTGAGGATATGTCATCCCTGCGAACGCTGACGGGATCACTGTGCGTGACGGGGCCTTGGAATAGTCCGAAGCAGCTGCAATCTTCGAGCAGCGAGCAGAAGTGGATGGTTGCGCGGACGTCTGTTCTTTTGCTTGCACCGGACACTCGTTGTTCTTGGGAGAGTGGGGATATGTCATCCCTTCGAACGCTGATGGGATCACTGTGCGTGATGGGGCCTTGGAAGTGTCGGAAGCAGCTGCAATCTTAGAGCTGCGAGCACAAGTGGATGGTTGCGCGGACGTCTGTTCTTTTGCTTGCACCAGCCAGTCGTTCGCTAGAGAGTGAGGATATGTCATCCAATTCGAACGGTGACGGGATCACTGTGCGTGACGGGGCCTTGGAAGGGTCGGAAGCAGCTGCAAACTTCGAGCAGCGAGCACAAGTGGATGGTTGCGCGGATGTCTGTTCTTTTGCTTGCACCAACCAGTCGTTGTTCGCTAAAGAGTGACGATATGTCATCCCTTTGATTGTTGGCGGGATTACTGTGCGTGACGGTGCCTTGGAATAGTCGGAAGCAGCTGCAATCTTCGAGCGGCGAGCAGAGGTGTATGGTTGCGCGGACGTCTGTTCATTTGCTTGCACCGGACACTCGTTCTTGAGAGAGTGAGGATATGTCATCCCCTTCGAACGCTGACGGCATCACTGTGCGTGACGGGGCCTTTGAAGGTTCGGAAGCAGCTGCAATCTTCGATCAGCGAGCAGAAGTGGATGGTAGCGCGGCCGTCTGTTCTTTTGCTTGCATCGGACATTCGTTGTTCTTGTTAGAGTGAGGATATGTGATCCCTTCGACCGCTGACGGGATTACTGTGCGCGACGGTGCCTTGGAAGAGTCGAACGCAGCTGCAATCTTCTATCAGCGAGTAGAAGCGGATGGTTGCGGGGACGTCTGTTCGTTTGCTTGCACCGGACAGTCGTTGTTCTTGAGAGAGTGGCCGAAATTTCATAACCGTCCATACCCCGCCGAGGCATTCTTTCTCAGTTGTGGAATAATTAGCCTCTGTGCGTGAGAGGGTTCTGCTTGCGTAGGCAATCGCTCTTTCCGTGTCCTCCTGCCACTGCACAAGAACAGCTCCCAAGCCAACATTGCTGGCATCCGTGTGGAGCAATGTAGGAGCGGTCTCATCAAAGTGGGCGAGTACTGGATGTGTCTGGAGACGTTGCCGCAAGACGTTAAACTCACCTTGCTCTTCGTGGCCCCATACAATAGCAGCGTCGTCTCTCGTGAGGAACGGCGACGCAATGCGAGCAAAGTCTGCAATAAACCACCGGTAATAGGCGCAGAGGCCGAGGAACCACCGGACAGCCTTTTTGTCGGATGGTATGGGAAACTGCGATGGCGGTAATTTTTTCAGGATCCGGGCAGACACCGGCGTGGCTGACGACGTGACCAAGAAACTGTAGTTCCGCAAAGCCAAAGTGGCACTTCTCCGGCTTCAGGGTGAGGCCGGCGGATCTTACGGACTACAGAACCGCTTCAAGCCGTTCGAGGTGTTCTTCAAACGTTGCGGAGAACATGATGACGTCGTTGAGGTACACTAAGCAGGTTTTCCACTTCAGACCCGAAAGCACAGTATCCATGAGGCGTTGGAACGTAGCAGGGGCAGAGCACAAGCCGAAAGGCAAAACCTTAAATTCGTATAGGGCGTCTGGCGTCACAAAAGCAGTTTTTTCACTGTCTCTCGGGTCTACCTCAATTTGCCAATATCCGCTCTTTAAGTCCATTGAAGAGAAGTAACGTGCGTGTCGAAGCCTGTCGAGGGAATCGTCGATACAGGGAAGCCGGTACACGTCTTTCTTCGTCACCTGATTTAGTTTTCGGTAGTCTACACAGAAACGCAAGGTGCCGTCTTTTTTTCTTGACTAGAACTACAGGGGATCCCCAGGGACACGTTGATGGTTGCATCCTCTTCAGCATTTTCGTCACCTGTTGTTGTATGACTTCACGTTCTCTGGGAGCCACACGATAAGGATTTTGGTGAATTGGTCTTGCCGTATCCTCTGTAATTATTAGGTGCTTTGTTAGAGGCATCCGACCGACTCCTGAAGTCGACGCAAAGCAGTCGTTGAACTGGGCCAATAACGCATGAAGCTGTTCTCGTTCGTGCTACGGCAAAACAGTGCTGACGTCAAGTACAGGAGCTGGGTCTTGCGTAGGCGATTCTTCGAGTAGTGAACAGCAGCCGCAACACTCGCAACACCGTCAAAATAAGCCACAGCCGTGCCTTTGGGAAGGTGCCGTCTCTCTGTGCTAAAATTTGTTAGCAACAGGTTCGTGCGCCCGTCGGTGACATTTACGATTCCTCGTGCTACCGAGATACCGTGAGTAAGCAACAAAATGGTTATTTGGTCAGCAACTCCTTCGCAGTGAAACGGTACGTCACAGGCCACCGAAACAAGAATACATGACCGAGGTGGGATGACCGAGGTTAGATGAAAGGAGTTGTGTTGCGGCGATAAGCAATGGACTAAACCAGGGCTCTTATAAAACGTCACTGTTGTGTTATCATCGCCGCTAGAGCGATAGCGGCGGCGCGACTATCGTGATCGCTTGTTATATCAACCCAGTCATGTGGCCACCGGGCTGCATTCCGCGACGAGACGTCATGGAATAAACCACGTTTGGTTGTGCTTACGCCTTTTCCTTCGTCTGCGGTCCCCCCCCCCCCCCCCCCCCCCCCGACGAAAACACGACAGACGAAAACACGACATTGGCGACGAGGATGGGATTCTGACCAATTCTGCGGCAAACTGACATGGCAATGGAAGATCCGGCAGCGGCGGGTGCAGTGACGCAAATCGTGGGTCGACTGGGACACATCGAGCCCTTCGACGAGTCCGCAAGCGACTGGCCGTCGTACGAGGAACGCTTGTCGTCGTTTCTTCAGGTCAACCGTATCCCCGAGGATGACAAGGTATGTACATGCTTTTTTGAGTCTCATAGGCCCAAAGACGTACAGTCTTCTCAAGTCGTTGACCGCGCCGGAATTGCCGTCAGCTAAAGGCTTCGAGTTTTTAAAGAAACTTCTTGGTGACCATTTGTCACCGAAGCCGTCGGTAATTAGCTAACGCGCAAAATTTCACAGAAGAGTGCAACTTGAGACTGAATCAATCTCGGAATATGTTGCGCAGTTGCGGAAATTGGCACAGACATGCGAATTTGAATCCGCCCTCGATCAGTCACTGCGGGACCGTTTTGTCTGCGGTCTGTGCCGAGAAGATATACAGCGCGTGTTATTCACGGAGGACAACAAGCTAACCCTACCAGAAAGCCGTAGAAAGAGCGCTAGCCATGGAAGCGGCGAAAAAAGTGCGTGGCAGAAGTGCACGTTTCGGAATCAAGCGTATCAGACGTTCATAAAGTCGGAGCAGTTGGGGAAACTGATATGACTCAAGGAAATTGCTACCGCTGCGGGTCTGCGAAGCATGCAAGTAACATGTGCCCGCACATTGCGGCCATCTGTTTCAAATGTAATAAGAAGGGGCACATTCAAAGAGTGTACCAAGCTAACAAGCAGAAAACGACGAAGGGAGCGCGTCGAAACGCGATGAAGGTGTTAAGTCCCGTTGAAGCTTCTGTTAGCTTGAAGGGAATTGTTTCGCCTGGTCTGGAGCCGATTAAAATTTCAATGCACGTACAAGACTTGGAAATGGAGCTGGATACTGGGGCTACTGTGTCCGTAATGTCTTTGGATCAGTTTCGTCAAATGTTTCCCTCAATGAAGGTCATGCCAACGACGCTGAAGCTGCGGACGTTCGATGGAGCCATCATCCAGCCTGTCGGAGTTGCTCACGTTGCCGTGCAATACGGAGAGCAGAGGGCCCAGCTGCCTTTTTACATCACGAGCGAAAAAGGTCCCCCTCTTCTAGGTCGACAATAGTTGCAAGCCATCCGGCTCGACTGGAGCCGTATGTTCAAGCTCAACGCTATTCCCAGGTGGGACGATTCCACATGTTCCAGACTGCGCACTCTTCTAGACAGGTACTAGAGTTTGTTTCAAGACGAACTGGGGACAATTACAGAAGAAAGAGCGGAATTGTCCCTGAAAGAAGGTAGCGTGCCAAAATTTATGAAGGCAAGAAGTGTGCCATTTGCATTGCAACCGGCAGTCGAGGCTGAGCTTAAGTTGGAAGACATGGGAGTCATTTCACCAGTCGTGACAAGTGACTACGCCACACCGGTTGTGCCAGTAGTAAAGGACGGTGGCATACGACTATGCGGTGATTATAAGACCACCTTAAACCCTTGTCTTGAAACTGACCGGTATCCACTTCCGAGAATCGACGAGTTGTTCACAGCGCTCGCAGGGGGCCAAGAATTTTCTAAGATTGACCTAAATCGAGCCTATCAGCAGGTAGTAATGTCGGAGTCGTCAAGGAAGTACTTGACACTAAATACTCAAAGGACTTTTTTCCGTAAGCAGGCTGCCGTTCGGGGTTTCTTCGGCACCTTCCATTTTCCAAAGAATTATGGACACAATGTTGAAAGACCTGAAAGGCGTCAGCTGTTATTTGGATGACGTTCTCATCACCGGCAAGACGTCAGACGAGCATTTTGCGAACCTCGAAGCGGTTCTGAAGCGGTTGACGGAGCGCGGGGTTCGAGTAAAGAAAGAAAACTGTTCGTTTTTCCAAACGGAATTACAGTATCTGGGTCATGTTATCAGTGCAGCAGGTGTCAGCACAACGCCAGACAAGATAGAAGCACTGATGAAAGCGTCCGCACCCACAGGCAAGCAGCAACTACAATCGTTTCTGGGTATCGTAAATTACTACGGGAATTTTGTTCCTCGATTGTCTACTCTGGCGAGCCCACTTTAGAAACTGCTGCGTCGCGACCAGCCATGGCTCTGGGATGAATCGTGTCAAGGGGCGTTCGAGGAAATCAAGAATGCGTTGGCGTCATCCTCGATCCTGGCGCACTACGACCCAGATAAACCTTTGCAAGTGGCATGTGACGCTTCCCAGTACGGTGTGGGCGCAGTACTGTCTCATGTAACTGAGGATGGAAGCTCTCGGCCTGTGTTTTATGCGTCGCGCACATTAACTGACGCCGAAAAAAAGTAGTCAGCTAGAAAAAGAAGCGCTGGCCATTATCTTTGCCGTCAAAAAGTTTCATTTCTACATCTATGGAAGATGTTTCACGTTGATTACGGATCACAAGCCATTACAAACAATTCTGGGGCAAAAAACAGGCATTCCACCAATTGCAGCAGCACGCTTACAGCGATGGGCGGTCACGTTGTCCGCTTACAAGTACTCGATCGTGTACAAAAAGTCCAGTGACAATGCAGAAGCAGATTTTTTTTTTTTCAAGGTTCCCGATCCAGGGTCCTGAAGAAGGCACGTCCGAAGGCGAGGAATCGTTTTATGCCTTGTGTCTGGACTCTATGCCTGTGTCCGCCAAACAGGGGCGCGATCTTGTACGCGTTCCAAAATGGAACGGAGGCGTTCCGTTCCATCGAGCCGCACACGATTGGTCAATTTGAACCGCGACGTTCAAATTGACCAATCGTGTGCGGCTCGATGGAACGGAACGCCTCCGTTCCATTTTGGAACGCGTACAAGATCGCGCCCCAGATTGCTCTCGCTACAGCACGTGATCCGGTGCTCAGTAAAGTGGTCCAGCTTACAACCATAGGCTGGCCATTGTACTTGCGAGATGCGAGCTTAAAACCATTTTTCGACAGACGTTTGCAGATCAGCGTGCATCAAGGGTGCCTCATGTATGGCCTGAGGGTTGTTATTCCGTCCCCTCTTAGGGAATCCGTGCTCGACGAACTGCACCTAGGTCATCCCGGCATTGTCCGGAGCAAGGAGCTGGCTCGCAGCTATGTTTGGTGGCCGTCAATTGATGCAGACTTAGAGACGAAGGTACGAAGCTGCCAAGCCTGCCAGGAACAACGGAATGATCCATTTAAGGCACCACTGCATCCCTGGGCATGGCCGACCGCACCATGGAGGCGAATTCACTTGGACTTCGCGGGACCTTTCCGAGGAACTATATTTTTAGTGGTTGTTGATGCGCACTCGAAGTGGCCGGAAGTGTTCGTTATGCGAAGCACAACGTCCGAGCGTACTGTTGCCGGCTTGCGTGAACTTTTCTGCAGATTCGGAGTGCCGGAGACAGTGGTGTCCGACAATGGACCACAACTGGTGTCCGAAGAGTTCAAGGCGTTTATGCGGGACGTCGGGGCCAGACATGTCGTGAGCGCCCCTTATCACCCAAGCACAAAGGGTCTGGCAGAGCGTTTCGTGCAAACGTTGAAGTCTGCTCTACGCAAGTCGCCTCCCGGTGAGTCTGTCGAAGAAACACTTCACAACTTCTTATTGGCGTACCGAAATACGCCCCACCCTACGACTGGAGAAGCTCCAGCCAACCTGTTAATGGGTAGAAGATTGCGCACCAGGCTAGATGCAATGAAGCCTACAGTGGAGGGGAAGGTGATGCAGTCAGTTCACCCAAATGCAGCAGCGGAGGAGCAACAGAGACTGTTTTTGTGTTAATGACAGTGTTCTAGTTCGCAATTACAGAGGCTCGACGAAGTGGGTTCGTGGAACCGTTCTGAAGAGGACTGGACCAGTCTCTTACAAAGTCATGGTAACCACCCCCCGAGGCAAGTTCATCTGGCGTCGACATCTCGACCAGCTGCTGGCTGGCGCAGGCCCTACGGTGACACCAAGGGCATCCGACTCAGACTTCACGGAGGGGTTCCTGGCCTTCCCTCAAAGCCACACTGGTGACCAGCCAACGTTAGAAGAGCCGGTGCCCATGGAGTCTGTCCCTCCAGCGCCCGCTCCTCCATCAGAGACATCAGCTCAGCAAAGGCGCTACCCGTCAAGACAACGCCGTCCACCCGAGCGATGCGAAGCCCGTTCTTTAACTATTGTATAAGGATACAAGTGCACCCTCTAAAATAAAAGGGGAGGAGTGTTGTGTTATCATCGCCGCTAGAGCGATAGCGGCGGCGCGACTATCGTGATCGCTTGTTATATCAACCCAGTCATGTGGCCACCGAGCTGCATTCCGCGACGAGACGTCATGGAATAAACCACGTTTGGTTGTGCTTACGCCTTTTCCTTCGTCTGCGGTTTCCCCCCCGACGAAAACACGACAGTCACCATGTGGTCTGGAATGTTAATTACGGCGTCATATTCCCTTCGAAAATCCATTCCAATAATCAAATCTTTACAGCACGCAGGAAGAACGATGAAAGCGGCCACGAAAGAAGAATCTCCAAAGTTAATTCTTGCAGTACATCTTCCAGTAGGCATCAGTAATTGGCCGCCTGCCGTCCTTATGTGAGGTCCCGTCCATGGCATCTTAACTTTCCTCAGGCGGAGGGCGAGTTCCTGACTTATTATAGAGAAGTCAGCACCAGTGTCGATTAACGCTGTCACTGGCTTCCCATCCACGAAAACATCAAGGGCAACGCTCACAAATTATTCGGGGTCGGTGGTTATCTGCTTCTCGGCATTCTGCAGCGGGCGAGTCGAGGGATTTTTATTGTCTTGCGGCGAGCCTGCAACCTTACCCCCAGATGTCGCCGCCTTCAGTTTCCCCGGTGGGGGCTGGGAGACCTTCGGCCTTGAAGCTCAGCAAAAGTACGTCCAGCAGGCATCTGGCGTGGAGGGGTTTAAGAGCGCGACCGACGGCCGAAATCGGTCCGATCATTGGGCACGGACGGATTCGTCATTCGCGTGCGCTATGGGAGGTCCCTGAAAAGCAGCATCGTCGCGGCGTAGCAAGTAGCCGCCATCTGCACGTCGACCATCAGACTACGGACGAAGAGGTTGAAATGATGTGTCGCGATGCCAGCAATGGCGCGAAATATGGCAGGCACCCCCGCAGTTAAAACAGAGAAGGCGGTTATCGGCGGTGCGCCACGCGTCGGATCTCCGAAGTTGTGGTTGTCTCGTAGGGTCGTTTTGCGGCGTGGTCCAAGGCGCGGCGAATGACGGCTCGCGGTATGACTGCATCGGCATCACGGGTGCCCGGCTCAATGCCTCCTCTGGCGGCGGCGACCAAGGAGCGGCTCTCGGAGGCTGGTTGTACGGGGGTGTGATTGTAACGGGTGGGGAAGATCAGACAGTGGCGGCGTAACTCATGGGACGCTGGTGGTCGGGAAGATCGGCTGCCGATAACGCCTGCCTGATTTCGTCGCCTACCACTTCGGCGATTGACGCGACGGGGCTATCTAGTGTCGATGTCAGGATCCGGTGAACTTCTTCTCTGACGAGTTCTCTGATCAATTCACGCAAGGGGCTCTGAAACTCTGGAGTCAATGCGGCGGCATTGATTGCGGGGCTGGCGGACAGGCGATTGTACTGCCTGCATCGTTGATGAAGGGCCCGCTCAATAGCCGTAGCCTCTTTGATAAAATCAGCGACGGTGACTGGTGGATTCCGCACAAGCCTTTTACTCTTTTACACCTCCCATGAGGTAGCGTAACTTCCTATCCTCGGTCATGTTCGGGTCGGCTCTACGAAAGAGACGGGCCATATCTTCGGCGAACATTGCGACCGACTCATTGGGTTGTTGCACCCGTAGCTCCATCAACAGCTGGGCGCGGTCGCGTTGGTCGGCACTTGCAAAAGTATCGGTGATTTTCTGCCGAAAGTCATGCCATGTCGTTAGGCTAGGTTCGTGGTTCTCGTACCAAGTACGGCCACTGTCGTCAAGCGCGAAATAGACGTGGGAGAGCTTTTGCTGCTCCGTCCACTCGTTCATCTGTGCGACGCGTTCGTACTTGTCAAGCCAGTCTTCGATGTCTTCGAAGGCTGCACCGCGATAGCGATCGGGAACCAGCGGATGAAGAATGGTTACCTGTTGTTGACTGGGAGACCGGCTGCATTGGGGTGCTTGCGGTGGGCTGGTTTCGGCCATTGCCAGATGTGTGGAGCTCCTGGAAAGAGGTGGTTGAATAGGGGAGAACTCCGGGGCAAGGCCTAGCAGTCGACGACTGAAGCGATGCACGGGGGTCGTAACTGGTGACAATGCGTCAGGGCTGGATGAACGACTCCAAGAAGGAGTCCGGAGCATCAGGCGTGGTCATTACCCCGCACCTCCACCACTGTCGCGGTACAACGCCAAGAGACGAGAGGGAGACGTTCTTCAAGAACAGCAGGACAACCTATTGTTGTTGTCGTTGTTGTTGCCTCAAAACATGGCTCGTACCCACGAGGGGGATTGGCCACACTGGATAAGACATACACCCAACAACGTACAAAAGGGGTAAAGGCGAACAATCAAAATGAAGATTTTGGCAACTCCTTAACACAGATTTTGAGAGCTCCTATACATAAACTAAATGAAAAATTAAGAGAAAACTAACTACAAAAATAAAAATAAAGTAACATGTCCCACGGTCGGTACCCTAGCAGCGTAACCTTCCGGATGCTTCAATGAATTTGTACGCAGCAGTGATCATCGAACCCTGGCTTGTGCCTAATTGACAGGCCCCAAAAGACAAAATTTTTGGGGTTGTAAGTGCCAAACCCAGATTACTACTTGGAAATATCAGAAACATTCTACGGAGGGAGGAGAAGCGGTGGCAAGAAAAAAGAAATGGTCAATAGTTTCCGGTTGATTACAAAACGAGCAGAGGTCAGTCATTGATAAACCTGATCTATGAAGATAAAAATTTAGGCGGGGAACTCTGCAGTGGAAATTTGATAGCGTCACCTCACACTGGCGTGAAAGGCACTTGCTCATGTTCCACCGAAATTTTAAATGTCGAAAATCTTCTGAGGAAAGTATGGACGAGTCATTGCAATTTAGCAATAAAAGACGTTTAAATCTAGCTCCTGTCAGAAAAGAGAAATCAGGAAGAACATTTATGACCGGACCATTTAGTGATGTCTAAGCGAGCGAGTCCGTTGATTCATTTAAAAAGATTCCACTATGTCCGGGGACCCAGACAAAGCGGACTTCGGATAAATTTTCTGGGGCAAGAGTCGAAAATATACTCAGTAGGTGTGATTGGAAGTTAAATGTGTACAGACCAAAAGCGCATCTGTAACCACTATTACCTTAGAATTCTGTGAATCCAATTTTCGGATGCCAAGAATAACTGCCAGAAATTATGCAAGAAATATTGGAGTGTAATCAGCGAGACGGAGAGCAAAAGACCAGTTGAGTTGATTCGAAAAGATGCCAACACCAGTCTTCTCTAAATTTTGTAAAGCATCCGTAGAAATAATCAAATGAGATGGAAATTGACTAAGATGGTTTGAAGGAGACCTTCAAGGTTTGAAGGAGACCGCAGGAAGAATTTTCGCGTGTTTTGGGAAAATATCATCAAAAGTCAGTTTTACCTTGAACGAATTAGATTTTGGAGAAATCAGTCGCGGTAGACTAACTTGAAGTTTTGATAACAGCGATTGAACAAAAATAACTTGTGGCTGTCGGTAACGCCGCCATCCTGTTCTGAAAAATGATTATGGAGAATTTATGAAAACGGGTTGCAAATGGGAGAGGGGTGTATCATAAAGCTTCAGGGAAGTGTGGACAGTAAGTTTCTTAAATATGGAATCAAGCGGAATAATTCCAGACGCCAGATAAAGCACATTATTAGCCACAAAACTTGGCAGCCCGAGGCAGAGATGCAGCGCTTTCCTTTCCAGTAGAATTAAAGGTCTTAGCTTGTATGCTGCACATCCTGAAAAAAGAACACAACCAAATTCTAGAATGGGGCGCACGTAAAGCTTATAAATCATCAGCAACGTAGTTCTACGCATCCCTGTGTTTTTATTACTGAACAGGTGCAACAACGCCATTGCACGTTCTCCTTTATTAGCATTTGCTTCTATTTGCTGCTGCCAGTTTAGCTTGCCATCATAAGTTATCCTCTAAGTACTTCAAAGTTGGAACTTGCGGTATTGGCTGATTTCGATAGTGAAGAGAAATAGAAACAGGATTTGACAATGGAAACAACAGTAGAGCGCATTTCTTTACGTTAAGCGAAAAAGACAGGCCGTCCAACCAGGACTCGAGTTGAGACAAATAAGATTGCAAAATTTGGTATAACGTATCAATATCCCTTGCTCATGAGAAAAATGCAATGTCATCAGCATAGAGATAGAGTTGCACATCCTGATGGACTGGCACAGAAGATAACAAAATATTAAACAAAAGTGACGAAAGAACAGATCCCTGTGGTACGCCTCTCGTCTGTTTATATGTATCCGATGTCACCCCATTCTTGAAACAAAAACATTCTCTACCAGAAAGGAACTCTTGTATCCAGGCTAATAAATAGTCTGGAACAGAACAGCTTGCTAATCGAGAAATTAAAATTTCATGTTCTACACTGTCATATGCTTTTGCAATATCTACAGTTACCAATGCTGATATATCTCCTGATTGTCTTGCGAGTCGAATGCGGCTTTCTAAATCAACGCGAGCTGACTAAATGGAACATTGAGGCGTAAATCCTATTTGTCTCGAGCACAGAATACCATGAGAAGTAAATTAATTGAGCCGGACATGAATTACTTTTTCTACAATTTTGACTAGATTCGATGTAAGTGCAATTGGCCGAATGTTGTCCAAGATATATCCGAGGTTTTGTTTTTTAAGCAAAAGCACGATTTTTGCAATTTTCCAAGAGGACAGAATCCATGTATATTGTAGTGAACAGTTAACTATATTCAAGAGCTCATCTGGGAAAGAGTTAAGTAGTAATTTAATCATAGTAATTGTGATACGATCTGGTCCAGGAGCCGATTGATGTGCAGTTAAGATGGCATAGGATAATTCTGTCGTGGTAACTTCTACAAATTCAGATGTTGAAATTTTGAACCTCCTAGGTCTGGGACACAGCGAAGAAAAGCGTGCTTCAAGCCCTTTCGCGATATCATTTAGTGAATCCGCCGCTTCTTTGGGGGATAGAACAGCAGAAAATGACCATACGACTGTTGAACATCTTTTTTGTTGCGTAAGAACCTAAAAAGTTCCGATCTTCTTTCTGGTTTTGACAAAGACGTATGTACTGCATTTTTTTTTTGTTCATCTTTAGCTATCGCCACAGTTCGTTTAAATAGAGCTGCATAGAACTTTCAGTCCATCCAATTTTTCGGTGAATGGTTGTTGGAGACTTTTCCACGCTGCTTTTCTTCACCTATAATCCCGTCTGCAAGCATCGTTCCACCACGATGACTTTGAAGGCGAGCTGCCAGACATAACCGCAAACTCAGCGGGCTGAATAGAAGAGTTTAAAAGTGATACCACTGAGTCAGCCCTCCGTTGTTCATCGCAAGTACTGAACGCTGATAAGCCTGCGTTTATAGTTGATTTATAAGTTTTGTAATTAATGAGTCGTATTTGCCGTACAATAGGAACCTCACGTGAAAGCATAATTTCAAAAGTGATGGGTAAGTGATCGCTACTTGTTCCATTGTCAAAGGTGTCCCAAGATGAAATAGACATGTTAGCAGAGGAGAAAGTCAGATCTAATGCAGAAGAGAATCGCCCACGTAGAAAAGTAATTTGTCCTGAATTGTGACATTGAAAATTGTTGTCATGCACCCAATTCCACAACGTCTTTCCACAACCATCCGTTTCAATTCCCCAAGAAGTATGATGTGAATTAAAATCTCCTGCCAGGAGCGTTGCATTTGAACAGTTTCGGAACAGTGAGTCCAGGTGATCAGTGTTCTTGACTCCGTTCGGGAAGTACGTATTAATCACTGTAAACACAGCGAAACCTGGCAGCAAAAAAATCTAATCCTAAAATTTCGCAGTCTGAACACACATGTTCAAAAGTTGCGGTTACCTTATGATACATTTTTGATGAAACTAGTATTAGCAGCCCACCGCCCCTACCTGGACGATCTAAACGAAATGTTCGAAAATTAATAATAGTAAATCTTTGATGTGACGAAAGCCATGATTCTTGAAGTAAAACAACATCTGGTATTAGTTTGTGTACTAAATGAAGAAGGTCAACGTAACCTGAGGATATAGAGCGGCAATTGCATTGGGGAACTTTCACTAATGCTATGGCGACCCTAGAATGGATGATTCCACGGCAGAACGCAACGCATCCTGCTCGTGGTGATCACTGTTCTTTCCTTTTTTAAGCTTAGATTTGGGAGAATCCGTGGGAGAAAGTGGGGAACTCTTACGTCTATTGCTGATGGTCCCAAGCCTCATGTGTCCAAATGAGTGCCTAGGTCCCGCAGTTGCTGAGCACTGAGGTATCGGACTAAACCTCTGCCTGATTTTCAAAGCTCGATTCGTTTGAATGGCGCGCGGGAATACTAAATTACCTGTTCAAGCAAAACAGAACAGAGACACGTCTTCTTCGTCGTCAGCCAAAATCCCACTGACCCACTAGCCGCAGTCCGTTAATGCCCCCATCGTCGTTGTCGCCTGCCTAGAGCACACGCGTCATTATGTCATCCCTTCAATCACTGACTATAGCACAGTGCGTGAAGGTGCCTTGGAAGAGTCGCAAGAAGCTTCAATCAGCAGGAGGGATGCGCGGTCGTCGGTTCTTTTTTAACTTTCACTGGAGTGCGCTTTTCATTGAGATAATTGGGATTGGTACTTGTGGCAGATTTGACTGAGGCTGGATTGCTGACTGTGAATCCTCTTATGGTGCTATCCTCGTGCGTAACGGAGGCCTCATGGGCACCGCCTGCGTGTGGGGAACTCGCGTTCACAATGTCAAGGAACTTCGCACGGTTGAAGCTGTTGAATTTCAACTTCGACATCCTTCGATGGTTGAAAACGCGATTTATCGACCAACTTAAACTGCCAGTAGTAGGCTCACCAAATGGCGGTTGCAGTGGATCCACCTTCTGCTGCTGCTTCTTCTTTCGGCTGTTGAACGTGGCCCGCCGTTGCTCTTCTCATCGCACACGAAACGAAAGGTTCATTGAAGAGATCTGAGCACTGAAGAAAACATTCCCACTGGGGAGGTACCAGGTACTGAAAACCGACAAAAAAAACATTATTTCGGTCGTGAGTCAAGATGTGTTCAAGAAAAAAATTATTTAGCAGATCAATCCCTTTTATTAGCAGTCGTAGAAACTATTTACTAGAAAGGATAAATCATGTGCATGCATTTTCGCATTGTACCCTCCTATACTCTGCCCATGTGGAAGGGGAAAAAATAGGAAAGAAAGAGGCAGGGACGATGATTATGATAATAATATTGGTGCGATGACACTATTCATCAACACAACAGTATAATAAAGACGATACTCGCGTAGGACCGTGTAATAATTGTGGCATGACTCGTACTCTTAATGTAGTAAATCTCCGTTGGGACAAAAATTCTAAATATCCTCCAAAAATAGCTTGCGTCTATGTTTGCCAAAGAATAGATTGAAGTCCCTTGATCTTTTTCGCATACTAAAAAGACGCAAAATATATGCTGCTCTGGCGCCATCAGCCATTCTTAATGAACACGGGAATAAAATACCTCTAGGCAACACGCACAAGCCTACGTTATTAAAGGTAATAAAAAAACGGTAGGCGACCCTAATCTTTGACTTATGTGTCTCTGAGTGGCACTCGCACCTCGGCGTTAATTCTAATTAATTCTAATTATTTCATATACTTCACTAACTCAACTTGTGATTCCAGCCACTTCAGTAACTAAACTTGTAACTAAACTTATGCTCTGATATCATATCTATAATAAAACCCATGAACTTTCTACTGCACTATTTTTTCTATTTTTTCTGATTTATTTTTAATTTCGTCCCCGGTCGTGTCAGAGATTTCTAATTAACTTTAATTATTTCAGACACTT
The DNA here is from genome assembly GCF_013339745.2 of Dermacentor silvarum. Lineage (NCBI taxonomy): Eukaryota > Metazoa > Arthropoda > Arachnida > Ixodida > Ixodidae > Dermacentor > Dermacentor silvarum. The sequence continues at coordinate 181,717,851 of NC_051154.1, read as the reverse complement.
CAGTAACTGAACTTGTAACTAAACTTATGCTCTGATATCATATATACAGGGTGTTTCAGCGAACACTTTCAAAATTTATTTAAGGTTGCCTGTGGCAGATAGCCAAATTATAGTTAACGAGCTCGTCTACTCGAAGAGGCGGACATTATTTGCACAAATAATTGAAATGTATAATTGACTAATTACCAAAAATTAACTAATTAAATTTGTAACTAATTACCTGACGGCCCAATTGCAATTTACAAATTGTAGCCGTGGAGTTCGCAAGGCGGATCCACTCGGAATTAATTTTCAAGTTTACACCAGTTTCAAGATATTAATTCCCGAACTTTGCGGGGAAATGCATTGGCGTTCCAGTTAATTTTGTGCTTGAATGCATAAAGCGACGTTTTGTTAAGAAACTAACTGGAACGCCAATGCATTTCTCCGCAAAGTTCGGGAATTTCTCGAAAGTGTCATCCCGAGAATTCGTTGCAAGTGGATCCGCCTTGCGAACTCCACGGTTACAATTTGTAAATTGCAATATGGGCCATCAGGTAATTAGTTAAAAACTTAATTAGTGAATGTTTGTTAATTATTGGATTATGCATTTCAATTTCTTGTGCAACTAAGGTCCGCCTCTTCGAGCAGACCAGCTCATGAACTAGAATTGTGCTATCTGCCACAGGCAGCCTTTAAGAATTTTTGAAAGTGTTCGCTGAAACACCCTGTATAATAAAACCCATGAATTTTCTACTGTAGTATTTTTTTTTCAATTTCTTCTGATTTTTTTTTCGTCCCCGGTAATCCCAGGAGGTGAACAGGAAGTTAATATATTCTAATTATTCCAGACATTTCAGTAACTCAACTTATAATCAACTTATGCTACGATATCATATCTAAAATGAAACCCATGAATTTTGTACTGTACTATTGTTTTTGTAGTTTGTTTCTGATTTATTTTTAATTTCGTCCCCGGTCGCTTCAGAAGGTGAACCGGAAGTGCTGCGCAAGAAACAAGAGCGTCACTCGATGCTCGCACCACTCAAAAAAGGTGTCGCTTTTAATGACCTCCGCTGTCGTGTTTGCAGTTGTTGCCGTTAGCATATAGCACGTACCCACGAAGGGGCATTGGCCAAGGTTCGCAATGGAAACATAAGCCCTTGCTTCCCGTTAGCTGATCCGCAGCACTCTGTTGGCTGCCACACTGCTTCGTCTGCTTCATCTTTCATTACGTCGAAACGTGTTTGAGGGGCCTCAATGGCGTTGCAGCTATGTTTCAGGTGGTTTTGGGGTCTTCACTCGGGCCTTTTCAAAACATTTCGATAACTCAAGGTTAACAGACATGCGCATCCAACTTTGTTGTAGTCGGGACTTTCATGTCGGCCACTAACGCCAAACAGTGTGTTTCAGTCTATAGATATGGTTCCCTTGTAACATTTGCAACCTTGCGCCTTGTGGCTTGATACAGCGTTGGTTATGAAGCGCTGGAGTCGTGCCGTAATTTTTAACTGCTTGATGAGAGAATTGTTCTTTGTCCCCTCGAGGAATGGTCCTCGTCTATTTTTCGCTCCGTCAACCCTGTAATGTGCCATTTGCGTTGATTTCTTTTCAGCAGTTAGAAGCATCATCCGCGACCATTGAGAATCTCTTTGTCGGCCCTTGCAACCATATGTTTCCTTCAATCAAAGCATCCACCAATTCCCCTCGAGTGAGCAAGTCGGTCGAGCAATGCTGCCAACTGTGATCTTGCTTTAATACCACTGTCCTAATTTGGGAATTTCGGAGATGGGTTTCTTGACGAAGACTTCTAACTTGGACGAGTCAGCTTCCAAGTCATCTTCCTTCAAAGATAAAGTCCCGCCCTTCAACAAACCCCAAAAATGTTGAAACATCTAGGTCTTATTGCCGAACGTTTCCATGTAAAAATACTTTGTCGATATAATATATATATATATATATATATATATATATATATATGTGTGTGTGTGTGTGTGTGTGTGTGTGTGTGTGTGTGTGTGTGTGTGTGTGTGTGTGTGTGTGTGTGTGTGTGTGTGTGTGTGTGTGTGTGTGTGTGTGTGTGTGTGTGACAAAATATGCATTGCGCATGTCACTTTAACCGTTCGCTATGAGCGCCTGAATATTAACTTAAACATTCGTTCCTGTTTATGCGGTTAAACAGCGGTTGCACTCATGACTAAATGCCTGTTTGTGAATTATTTCTGTTTCGAATAATTATTGGCGCACAAACTCGAAAGCTTGTCGAATGACAACGGGGTCAATGAGCGCGACGGTGCCTTGTAGTAGTCAAAGCAGAGCCTTCGAGCAGCAAGCAGAAGAGAAGGATTGCGCGCACATTGGTTCTTTTTTTAGCTTACCCCCACTGCCATCGAAAAGTATACCATGGGATGGCGTTGCTCTCGTTGACACCACGCCAATGCCCCGAAACATGGCCCCCAACAGTACATACTGACGTGGCTTTCGATCCAAAAACCAGGGAAATAGCAATCGCCTACCACGTTGTCGGTTCTTGTACGACATATTCCACTTTTACAACTGTTGACGCCGACGATGAGACACCACTTGAACTCTGGGAGATATCCTGGGCCGTAGGCACGGTCTCAACCAGCACGCAGCCAACACACCTCGAAATAGGTGTCTCGCCGCACAGCCTCATCAGCGGTACTCCTTGTCAAGCAGGCCTCCAGGCGTTCGGAGGCCCGCGGAGTCACTGCAACACTGCATTGAGATCCCGGCTCACCAGGGCATCAAGGAAAATGAGAGAGCCCATGAGGCGGCACACGCCCTTCTTTCAACCACGTCGTCTCCCAGAATCCTTCAGTATCCCTCACCACCAGCAAATGCTTCATGACAAAAGGACCACCGTACGAACCAGACAGAGCTCTGAGAGCAACAGATAACCGACACAAGAGAGGCTTCACTCCGGCTTCGTCATCGTCCTCACAATGGACGTGGAGCGTGCTGGAGCGGTGGCGGCGGTACCGGCTATAGGCTGGGAGAGACTCCCTCCTTTACCGTCTCCTGACTCCCTTCCGTCGTGGGAACCCGGCCCCTCAACAGCGTCCGCGAGCCAAGAAGCACCCCAGGAGCCACAGTGCAAGGCTACTCTTGCACCCCGCACCTGGGCCGGAAACCTTCGACAGGTTTCCGCTGCATTTGGTTGTGGACATGTATATTGCTCTAATCTTGTCACATAGTAGAATTCAGGGCGCTTCCCCGCGTATGCCATTATTAAATAACCTGCATACAGCCATAAGCAAGTCTTTCCAAAGTTTGCAAGAACCTGTTTGACTGGCCCAACGCACCACGTCGAGCGAGTTGGTGCCAAACGAACCGACATAAACACCACGGCCGACACAAACAGTGATTGCAAACTAGAGAGCGAACGGCCGGGCGACGGCGGGCGCCGACGGCGGGGAAGGGGCAATGTGGCCGACGTCGGGATGCTGCAACGACAATCGACGGCTCAGCTCACGGAACAGCCGGACCACGTGCCACGCACCCAACTCGTGCATTCCTTTGGCTTGATGCATAACCGTCCAAGGGGCAAAGCGTGCCTAGACATGGGTAAGGCGTTCGCCATCCGACCGCTTGCAATGCATATTTCTGCGGGGACCACCTAATAATAGCCGCATCAAGCTTCGTCAACTTTGAACTTGCTTAAAAACTTCACAGCCCTTTTACATTGTTCGTTTGCTCTGGATTACTACCGACTGCGTTTTTTGGTTAACACTTCGCAAGAACAGCGAGTCCGAAACGGAAACCTTCTTTCTGCGGTTTACATACTAGCTCCCATCAGTTAACTTCGATTTGACCAGGCGGTCAACTATTTCACTTATCGTCATTCCTCCCGAAGATATGTTACGTAAGCGGTTGTCACGTGACCACGGGAGGCACAAGCGCGATGGCCAGCGTGTGATGGCCCTTATGTATGTAACCAAGTTTTCGACGTAAAGCTTAATGCATACCCCCCCCCCCCCCCGGAAATAAAGGGATTCCTACGCCTCTGCTGCAATCAGGTAAGTAATCATCGTCACGCCTGTCAGAATATAGTCACGTTTCAGCAAGCAATAAAACGTTGCAGATGCCGTTATTTATGTATGAACAGATATCTGCGTTTGCGTAAAAAGCTGCGTATTTTAGTAAAAGATATACTACAGGGTGTCCGTTTGTAAGTTTTATGGAATTTTTAAAAATCACCTGTGGCAGCTAGGTGGCATAATTCTTATCGTTGAGCTGGGTTATTCGAAGAGGCGGACATTAGTATCACGAGAAATCTAAACACATATTCAACTAATTAACAAAAATTGACTGATGAACTCCTTAGTTAATTAGTTTACGGCACATATTGCAATTTACGAATTGTAGCCGGTGAGTTTGCAAGACGCATGCATTTGAAATGAATTTTCAGGATGACACCAGCTTCGAGATATTATTTCCCAAAGTGTGGGACGAAATACATGGGCGTTTCAATTACTTTTGTGCTTCAATGTATAAAACAGCATTTTGGTAAGAAAGTGGAACAGTGCATTTTTACGGCGAGTTTGATGGCGCATATCTCCGAACTGGTGTCATTCTGGAAATTTATTCCAGTGGATATGCCTAACAAGCTCACCGGCTACAATGCGTAAACTGCAATGCATCGTAAAGTAATTAACTAGGAAGTTAATTTGTAATTTTTTGTTAATTAGTTGAATATGTGTTTCGATTTCTCGTGTCCGCCTCATCGAATAACCCAGCTCAATGATAAGAATTATGCTACCTACCACAGGCGATTTGTAAACATTTCGTAAAAGTTAAAAATGAACACCCTGTATACAGGGTGTCCGAGCTAGCGTTAACCCCCCCCCCTTCCCGGACAGTGGTAAAAAGGTTGCTACAATATACTGTGGGCATTTATATGGAGCTTATTGTCCTCATCTGAACATAACCATCGCCGTCGCTTCGCATCTTCATTTTCGGCGCGCTAGCTCGTGCTTTAGGAATTAAGCTTCGGTTCAACCGTTGAATCTCAGGTGTGCGATTATGAGACCAACGGTGTTCGGTCAGCATTCCTTTTCTACCACAAGGATAATTGTTGTGTACTAATTACCCGGCTAATTAGATAACAATAATTGCTCAAAATGTCTTTTATTTTATTTCAAAGTATGCCAGTTTTGCCTAAAGGCCGAAGCATTGCCAGCGATAACAAAGTTTAGCATTGCGCTAGAACTGCTCGGCCGTCGCGCCGGCATGTCGCCTCCGCGTATATACACAACTATAAACGCCGTCTGAGGAGCTTCAGCGCAGCGCTAAACCTTGCGATTGCTTCCACTGCTTCGGCCTTTGGGCGAAACTGCCCAATTTTATTGCGATATCAATTATAGGACGCTAGAAGTGCATGCCCGCCGCCGCCGGTGTGATGTGCCGCGATCGATGCGGCGCATACGCAGCTCGCTCGGAGGGTTAAGGGGGTCTTCTGAGAAGCGAAGAGCATTTGGCTGCAAAAACGACGAATCCGATTGGGCTCACCCTCACGCTCTGCTCTTTTTCGGGATGTGCAGCATACAAGCCGCGACCTCTAATACTACTGGAAAGGCAAGTTCTGCATCTGTGTCTCGGGCTGCCGAGCTTTGTGGCTAATAATGTGCTTTGTCTGGAAGCTCCAATTAATCCGCTTGATTGCAGATTTAAGCAGCTAACTGTCCAGACTTTTCTGAAGCTCCACGGTGCACCTCTCTCCCGCTCGCAATCCGTTTTCATCACTTTGTCTTACTGTTTTTTCAGAACATAGAGGGCGGCTTTATCAATGGCATCACGTTATTTTTGTTCAGGTGCAGTTATCGAAACCTCAAGTTAGTCATGCCTACTTACTCAAAGTGCAAATTCGTTAAAGGTTAAATTAGCTTTTGATGATAGTTTTGCAAAACACAAAAAACATCTACCAGAGCGTGACCTCGAAGGTCTTCTTCAAGATCATCTGGATCAATTCCATTTCCGCCTTGTTATTTTTGCTGATACAACTCAAATTTTATTGACCGTGTCATGGTATCATTCGGCATTGTGGTTGGCAGCGATATTGCCACTTTGTGTGTCTGCGGTGGCAATATGGTGTGTCGCTGCATTAATTTGATGCTAATCGCATTAACGTCGACATTGATCGTGAGATGGGTTCTGACGGACTTTTTTTAAACTATATTGTGAAAAAATACAATGCGATTGTTCCTTGGGTCAAAACAAATGATGCCGCTGCAGTTAGCAAAAACCATTTATAAAAATAATCTTTTTAAGTAAAACATGTATCATTCTGCCGCCTCGGGGTTCGGCACTTCTAGTAGTAGGCTTTTGCATTAAAGCTGTGCAAATATGATTCAATAAACCTACACATTTGAACACAATAAGTGAGTGAGTCGACCTAAATCTTAGGAGTCATAGAGAGCTACATTCTGTGTATATGTTGAATTCTATGTCATAGCATGCAACGCAACCTATCACAGCATGCAATACTATATCGCGCAGAAAAGAAGTGTGGTTTTTTTATGACTGTTGAAAATTTAGATTAATCTTATCGAACACAACGAAACTTTTATGAAGTCAAAGCTAGTGTTTTAGCTGCCAACAGCTGCTCTTTTATCTAGACTATATTTTTTCGAGGAAGTAAATGTTGCTTGCGCTCTGCACAGACTGTCGCTGAGTGCTTTTTTTTTTTCGCTTAGAAGTGCGCTTGTGCCGCTACCTCTCCTTCTCCGCTTTGCCTGTCCTCGTAGGAGGACAGGCAAAGGATAGGCAGACAGGCTACGAGGACTTTGTCTGTCCTCGTAGAAGAAATGTCACTGCACAATTTTAAAACTAATTAATCTCATTGTGTTGGAACTAATTAACAATTCGTAAGCGAGTAATTTGTTTTCGCTCTTTCTTTCTTTCTTTCTTTCTTTCTTTCTTTCTTTCTTTCTTTCTTTCTTTCTTGGCGTATGCGGAGGCTCCAGTCAACATCCAAAGAGCATATACTCTATCCAACGCTGCCGTGGTGGAGCGTGTATTGTGGTGCGCGTTAGCTCGTGTTGTCCTTTCCTCTGTCAGTGGTGGCAAGCACGAAGTGCTCAAGGCTGCGCCCCGCGGCCCCGTTTTGAGGCCTCAGCAACGCCAGCACTAGAGTTTCAGCTAGACCTTCCTTGAAGTTCACCGGTTGTTCTTTCCTTCGAGACCTCTGCGTTTAGCGTCAGCCACATGAACGTTTGCGACTTTCTCTATGACCCAAGGAGACTACTGCTTTAACTTCCTGAAATTACTGTTGGATCCTTTAAAGATTTCTTACTGTAATCAGAATAATTTTAGTACCTACAAATACGTTGTATTTTTTATTGTGCAAGTCATACGTTTGTTTTACTTTACTGTTATCAGCGTCTCTAAAATTTGTTATAGAGCTCCTTCGTTGTAAAGATAGCGCACTGTGCCACTAGCTCTACAGCAGGTTCATTTTCTGCAGTAGCTCATTTTCTTCCGCACACTTCGATGGAATGTGCGACTGCAGCCGACGCTACGGCAACGAGTTCCGCGGCATGCTCAGCGGTGAAAGCCGGAGTGACGCAAGGTATCCAGAGCTTCGAATGCCGCTATTCCCTGTCTCGCCAAAAGCGTTAGTCCAGGCTCTTCAGTACTGCCTTCGTCGACCTTCGCCTCCATCGCATCCTTACATTGATGGCCTCAAATATGCCGTCAGTCGTCAGTTCCGACAGATCATCACACTTGTTGCTTGCTGATGTAATCTCAGGTTAACGATTAAGAATTATATAGAGTGCTTGGTCAAATTTTTATAACTCACACATGTCATGAACGTCTTAATAGATGGTTCACACCGTCTTCCCAGGCGCTATACTCTAAATATCGCACGTTCCGTGTTCTTTTTAGACTTCTGCGCGTTGCAACTTTTTCTTAAACAGAAATATGTCCGTCTGATGCCTCTTCTAGCATTTATGAGATGTTTAGAATGCTCAGAATTCCCCATGTATTGATCTGGCGAATTCACTTAGATCCACAGCTTTCATCATAAGATATTATCAACCTGTGAGTTATTATCATCATTGCTTAGCACAAGGTAGCGTTTCAATCAGTGATCAAGACCGGTTTCCAACTGTTGTGACCATGCACTTTTAGAAGAATTTGGCCAACCGCCATACGTGTGGCAAAACGTAGCCATAGAGTGTGTATTCATTTAAATAAATAAATATCTGCATTGATTCTTTGGAATAAATGTTCCACTTGTCTTGGACTATCTTTGGACATGCGTACGTGCCCCTTAGACAGTCTGCTATCCGCTTGTTTACCGGAATTCATCTGATCACGCTGGATGGGAAACACAAACACGGGCTTGGTTTGTTTGATGGCCCAAGCGTGGAGCGTGTGATGTGACTACGTAAATGGTCTTTCCTAGCCACAAAAACGGCGCAATCACATTGGCGAACAGATCCCGATTATATATCATTCAGTGTACAACTCGCCGTCAAAAACATCGTACACGTTGCAAAGCACACGGCCAAGTTTCAAGGTTGCTATAGTCTTTCCTCGTATGGTCCGTTCGTCTGCTAAAGTAATAATGGTCACTATCAACGACGGCACCGCCGTCGCTACACCATTATGAGGCTCGTGTGGGAAATAGTATACAAAACCTGAACACAAGTGAAAGTTCGCGCGTTTCGTAGTAATAATACGAAAATACGTAATAATCTGCGAGTAAATGAGAAGGGGGAACTGAGGAAAAGAAACAACTTGCTGAGCCGAACGACTGAATCCGTAGTATGCAGCCGCAAAACACCTACCATTCATCTGGCGAGTCAACATGTGCCATTCCGAAGCCTGTAGTTACCATCCTTCCCATGGTGACCTTTAACAACTGCAGCGCCTATTACTCATCTGGCAAGTTCGGATGAAACTTTTTTTTAAATACTCACTTCTCCTAAACCAGATCAAGGCGACAGCTTCTGAAGTAAAATGTCCCTTTAAAGCCAAGTTCCTAGGGGCAAATTTTTTAAGCTATAGAGGTGCATCCATAGATCACAGTTTTTTTTTTCAAAATTTTCGTGTCAAAGTATTGCGTTTGGACATACTAATTTTATGCTTAATATATCCATT